>NC_056749.1:789402900-789480400 GCF_019279795.1 Protopterus annectens
CCTTTGCTGACAAAACTTTGAAAGATTTATAATGTCAATCACATCCATAGTCATGTAACATGCGATAGTTAGGGAGGCAGTAGAAAGACATTGTTAGTATGTGGATGAACCGCAGATTTCCAACCCAAAAGATACTAAGATACTACAATAGTTACACTGTGGTATATTCTAATGCTTAGTTTGCATTTATTGCTGTGGATTTGGGATCTCCAAGTATATGCTATGTGAGATCATAGCAATTACTAATCAACTAATGATTTATTTTTTATAATCATTTGAATGAACTGCTCCAAAATATAATTTTCTCTCATGGTACTGAAAAATTTAAAATACATAACATAAACTATGTAAGCAAAATAATAAAATATGAGAGTACATAATACCATAACCAAAAGAAATAAAACAAATATTCCATTTAATTTTCATTTATGTTTATTGTAAGCTTAATTACCAGTCATAGTAACCCCCAGTTAAAAGTGTTCCAAAATATGAGGAAAACAAGCACCCGCAGCAACTTACTTAATACAAAATGTAAAATATCTGATTTATGCAAATCAAGAAAAGTAATATACTTAAATGTTTTATGTTACTGACAATCACATCTTACAAATTGCCTTGTACATTTGTTTGAGACAAAACAAAATGTCTGACAAAATGTTTTATGTTTAAATAAGAACCTCTATTTATATATCATTGAAGTCATCACAATGGTTCTTACTTTCAACAAATGGTACTTTAACTCAGTCAGATAACTGATTTCCATTTAATTTGAAAAATGCTTCCTTAAATAAAGCACTGCTCTTAAATCCATAGAAAAATGATTATACTTTTTTCATTTACTTTAAATTGATGAATTGTAAATGTGAGTGTGCATTAAAACACAATATTGCAATATAATGGTCCTAGCCTATGAACTTCAACAACATTAAAAGAACCACAGAGAGGTGACAGATGACCCAGTCTTCATAAATGAAAAGGTTGAGTGGTTCTTTTTCTTACTGAATCTCCTAGGATTTGCCCATTTCCTTAGCAACCACAATGGCTTTGAAACTAACTACTTAGGTAGTTTCAGCTGACCATAACATTCATTTGCTGCCTTCCTGGCCCTAGAAAAGGCCTTTGACACTATTTCACATTTTGGCATTATTGATAAGCTAATAAAACTAAATGTAACCCCCTGTGTTACCTGTTTGATAATAAGCTGGTTTAACTACATATTGTAGTATTGGTGACACATTCTTATCAAAAAGAATAGTTACCAGCACTGTCCCCCAAGGGCCAGTCCTATGGCCACTGTTCTGCAAGAACCAGTCCTACAACTACTGTCCCCAAGGATCATTCCTATGTCAACTGTCCCCCAAGGACCAGTCCTACAACCACTGTCTCAAAAGAATCAGTGCTACAACCACTGCCCCCAAGGACCATTTAATTAACCACTTTACTTTGGTATTTATTTTTCTGCCATCAAGGCTGAGACCATGGGCCTCTGGCTGACTAAGTTTATGAAGTACAGGAAACTAGGAGCAGTCATAAGCTCCCCATTTGACTCACAGATTCTCCAGAAGAACAAAAAATGTGCCTATAACATGGCCTTAAGATAAATGATAAGAAATGCAGCATTGTGTCCTTTGGCAAACAATAGGCATTTTCATATAAAATAAACTTTGCTTTGATCAGCATGTATCCATTGTCATTCAGGAATCTTTTTATCTGACTAGACTGATCACCAAGGGTATATCTTCAAGGTCTAAAGAAACGGTCTGTCTCTACTCCTCCTCCATCAAGTCTGTAATAGAGATAGAATGCCCTCTTTTGTCTTCACTAGTCTCAGCATATGACACAGCTTGATTGACTACAACTTTTCTTATCATAGGTTTATAGGTTGGTACTAGGCTATCGGCCCTAGGGCCTATACAAGCCTAGCCATAAAAATTCCCTGTCTATTTCTTCCCAGAGTATTTACTTCCCTGGACCCCTGTCTAGCAGGGCTACTGACGTGATCCCCTGGGGTCAATTTCCTATCTCCCATCCAGTCATCAAGGTTCCTTTTGAAGAGGGCCAAAGAGGTGCTCTGCTTGACATATATGAGCAGTTTATTCCAGAGTCTGGGGAGTCTGAGTCAGGAACCTATCCCTCCAGCATGTTTTGTTTATTGTGATGACAAGGTTTAGATTCCCAGAGTGTGTGGCTCTGAGGGATTGGGATTTCTTTAAGTGTAGCATGTCCAACAGCTCGGGGTTTGACATGGCCTTGTATGTTAAGCAGAGATCATCTCTGAGTAGATGATATGCGACAGAGTATAGCTGGAGTTTTTTAGATTGTCAGCATAGGGTATCTGCTTTAGGCCTGTTATTCATTTAGGGAGGTATTTCTGTGGCCTTTCCAGTTGTTGCAGATGTCTTGAGAGGTACATACCAAATGGGGCATTGTATTCTATAATGGATCTAATGAGGGATGAGTACAGTGGGACAATGACCTCCTTTTTTTCTGGATGAAAAGCCCTTAGTGATGAGGCGTGCCACATAGAAGGATTTCCTAACTGTTGTGGTGATGTGGTTATTGAAGGTGAGACCACTGTCCACCTGTGTCCCTAAGTATCTTATCACACTTTCAGTGTTTAGTGTACTGCCATGTGGTAATTCATGGGTACATTTTTTTTCCTAAAGGGGATAACTATACACTTCTTGGCACTGGGCTTGAGCCCATGTCTCTAGCACCAAGCATCTGTCTCTGTAAGACCCTTTTGTAGAATATCCACATCATTTGGGGATTCAGTAATGGCTCCCAGTTTGCAATCATCTGCAAAATGTATTAGCCAGAGTCCCTTAGTGCTGGCCTGTACTTCAGAGAAGTAGATGCCCAACAAGAGCGGTCCCAGGACTGAACCCTGAGGTACTCCACTTGTCACTTGTTTGGAGCCATCCCTGGAAAAGCTCTTAGGACTGTCTACCATCTCTTTTTATGCTATATATTGCACACCATTAGAATAACATCAGAAGTTAAGCGAATTGTTGAAATCTGTAATCTTTTGTTTGTATTATGACATCATTTTTGGAGATGGCAGAATGCTGCTCAAGGTTTGGTACTGCTTCAGACACATATTCTGAGAAGTCCATCATGTCTCTCTTCATATAGTCTGGGGAGATACATCTGAAATAATTTATACTTGTGCACAATGACAGTGTCATGCATGTACTTGTAAAGACTTGAGTGCATGAGCGATATGGCAAATCCTGGCACTTGACAGGCAACTGAACATGACCCTCCCTCTCTTTACATCCTCTTGATTGATGCATCACTGTACCTCACTATGGCATCTCCTATGACTAGCATATTGGATTGTATAGAGGATTGCCATATGAGCATTTCAGCTGAGTCAGTGTGACTCTTAGTTGCATGTTTCATGGTGGGTGCTGACTGTGTTGTCTGATTATGACATTGCTGAGAATTTTTCTTTCTTATGGTATATTTAGGAGGCCTTTGTGCCTTAGGAAGGTTACTTTTAAGAGCCTCAGCATATGTTGCTCTACATGTTTGATCTGAGCAGTGTGTGATTGATTGAGAGTTGGATGGTACTGACAATGTACATGTTATTTTTCATAGGGTCATGTTAAATCTTCAGTTCTAGTGACATTGCTACATTTTCACAGGATACCCATTTCAATCAAGCTGGCTACATTGATAGCTAGGAAGTACAAATCCATGGTTCCAGGTGAATACTAATGTGGGCAAAACATGGGAGAACTGCCTATGAAGTTTGAAGTTGATCACTTGAGGTGCTGACCATTTGGTGGTAGAGAGTGCAGGTCTCAAAATAGCACTATTTGCATCTTCTCTCACCAGAAAAAAAGAGCAGCACTAATTCTTAGCTCCTTCCTGGAAAGGACTATTAACCCAGATTTTGCAGGGTTCTGTACATTTCCTATATTCTGATTTTAGTAAATACCCTGGATTGAACTTACAGCACCTGGATGCAACAGAAAACCAAGCTGCAGAAAGGTCCTGAAGAGGCTTTCACCAAAAGTGCAACCAGTTCTATCTGGGCAATTCCATATGCACTACCCAATCAGAGGCCAGAAGGAATTGTTCCTTCTCATGGCAGGAGGAAAGCAGTAGCATTAATCACAAGCTAAATTCCAAGAAACAACTTTCCCAGGAGAATGGGCCTCTTCTTTAGTGTGTACCTCCTTACCTCCTTTGGCTGTGAAGACAGTATATTAACTGTCATGAAATAGCAGCTGTATTGATATGATATTTTAAACAGGTCTATATCACACATAAAGCAAGATAACCTGTTGATAGATATCCTATTTATTTGTTCAAACCTGAAACAAAATGGCTCAGTGATATATTTCATCTGGTTATTCTGAGACGCCTACACTTTCCCACCTCACACTCTGCATCTATAATAATAGTTCAAAAATAGTCATGCTGCTTTTAAACATTGTATGACTCCTTTTCCTCAGCCCAGTATAGACACTTTCCTTGCAAATCTCTGATAACCAATTACATGTAAAATATTGACCACACTGATACATTTCAAATGTTTGCTTTCAGATGCATACATCAAATCTTAAAGGGCCATATGAATGAGAGTTGACCATGTATGATCTTGCATTGCTTTAGCATTCACACAAAGTCTGCTTCTTCCACTCAGAGAAAAATATATCCACATTCTATATACACCTCTCATATTTGTTATGATGAAAGGAAAGTGAAAGAAATCGTGGCATGGTAATGGTTTTCAGCTTGCTGCGCCAATTCACATATACTATACCCCAACAAGAAATATTTATGATTTTTATTATTACTTTGCTTTCACACAGTTTGCATTTCCTTCAGATGAATGAATGATCAAGCCCAAAGGGATAATGACTGGAGTGAGGTGTTTCAACTTGCTGCTGTGGTGCACTTTAAACTCATGACAGGTTACCTTAGTGAGATATCACAGTCATACCTCTTATGTACTGAAAGGCTCACATATATGCAAGTATAAAACTGAGTCAATTATAATATAACAAATGTTGAAATGTGTGAAGTATTTTCTATAATACAAAAAAGATTGTATTTTAACATTCTCCTCTGAAAAATTGTCAGCAAACCAGAAGTTCTCAGAATAAGAACAGGAGTATGTTTACTGGGAAGTTAAGTGTAAGGGATAGAAACATCACATATGCATATATGAACACCAAAGCATGGGGACCATGATCATAATGAGATTTTCAGACTCCTGCTGTACCAGAAAATGTTTTATGCCTGGCAAGTATATCTGATTGTGTTTACTTTGACTGATCAAGGAGCTAAATGATTAGCAGAATAAATTAAAGCAAGTTGCTTATCCATTGCAAGAAATAAAACAGCCTTAGCAAGTGAGCCTGTATTCACATTTGAAGACATCTTTTAAGACTGATTTTAGAAATTAACTTTATACTATAACTCAGTTATTAATATGTAGTTATTTAACAGTTAGTTCACATTGCAGTCTTCACTGTTATTGTTATAATCAGTCACTTGACTGCTGCATTTTTTGTACCACAGAGTCCCGTTTCAAGCAGTTTGTGTCATACCAAATTGCATAAAGATCATTAGGAGTCAAAATATGAAATAATAACTTCAGATTTTTTTTATTTATTAACATTTGTTTACCAGGAAAGTCTGACTGGGACAAAGCCCATTTTCAGTGAGGCCTGGGAAGAAACACTCCGGGCATGTCTTTGGAATATGGGAGGAAACCAGAACACCTGGAAAAAACCCACACAAACACAGGGCCGACATGCAAACTCTGCACAGAAGGCACCACAGGCAAGAACTGAACCAGAGAGTCTTTTGCTGCGTGATGACAATGCTAAACGCTGCACCACTGCACCATTTCAATATATAATTGCTCAGTGAATACATATGTAGCTGAATGTGGCACTGTCACCACACCCAGTCCATTAGCATTCAATAGAAATGTGCTTTTTTAATGATTAGATATTTTGGCTCTCTGGCTCCTTAGTTCATGGGCTAAAAAAATACAAGAGTCATCTTAAATTTCGCTGCCAAACACCACAGAATGTCAGTAAACTCGGACATTCCATATTTCACTCATACTAATTGCTGAAATAAATCTGTGTTTTTTACACAGTGTAGTTTTAAAGTTCCTTGACCGTCTTATTCTTTTATTGCTTCACAATTGAGACTTCTTTGCTATTCAGTTATTAGTTTCTCTGTATTGCTGAAATGGTCTCAAACTATTCTCAAACGTTTCTCAAACTTTAAATTTATAAAGTCACTAGAATAACAGTAACATACATTTTCTGAAGTGTATGAAGTGTAAAACTCCACTGTCTGGCTTTAATGACTGACTGTAATCATCCATGATTTACCAGGGCAGGAAAAAAATGAGACATTGGATATTCTGACAATACAGGGAAAGGCATGGTGTGCATGTCATATCTGTCAAGTGTACCTCATTATGAAGAATGTTCTACATTTTGCCTCTTAAAAAGATTGTATTTTTTGTAGTTCTACACCGAAAGAGTCTGTCACACATTCAGAATTAAGCATTTTTCAAGCAATATTCATAATAAATAATACTGACTCATTAATTAATCAAAATGATTTTCTATAAGTATAAAATGACACATTTCTACTATCCTGAGTGCATTTGAGCGGAAGTTGTTGATAAGTTGCTAGTAAGTGCTCTATATTGTGCTCATTTGTTCCATATTAACGTGAGGTTGCATGCCACATTTTGGAGAGGAAAATTTGAGAGGTGTGTGTGTGTGTGTGTGTGTGTGTGTGTGTGTGTGTGTGTGTGTGTGTGTGTGTGCATTTTACTGTGTATATGTTGTGGGAGAATGAATGGGGGACGTCTATACTATCAGGATGCATTGGCTAAAATTGTTAACTACCAGTATCACTAGCAGTTGTTAATGGCAATTCAGAGAAATGCAAATTAGCTGATAATATTTCTTCACTGCCGCTGTTGTGTCTCAAATTCACAAAATAACTGTTCATGGAAATAGGACCTTTTTTACTGCAGCAATTAACATGAGCACCCAAGTAAGAGTCTTCATCTTGATCAGTGGCTGGAATTTTTTTATGTTATTAGTGTATTTATGTGCAAAAGATAATTTGATTGCCTAATGCATATATGGTAAATAAATACTGAAATAGTTATAAGATCTTGCTATGTTTAATATCAGCTGCCAATGTAACTGAACATATTAGCATATAAATATAATTGTATGACTGAACATAAACAATGCTCTTACAACCAATTCCTAGCAAAACCAGAATTGAAAATAATGTCCATATTCAGGAAAGTATTAAGTAGACAAACAGTAGTAGTGATTACTGTAGCAAGGCAAATAGAGAAATCAAGCAAAGAAAAAAATCCATTTTTTGGCACTAGGTTAAAAAACACATTTACATAATTGCAACATTCAACATCAGCTAGTGTAGCATCTACATTAACAAAGGGTATCTATATCTAAGTATTAACACAAGGAGTATAGTGTGTCGTACACTGATTCATACTATGCCTTGATTAATTATCGTTGTCCAGTAAGGTGGTCACTGTTATGTATGTAAGCTAGATAGAATAAGACAGCATGATATATGTTGTTACACTACAGAGTGTTATTAGATTAAACCAATTCACATGCATTTGATCATGGCTCACCATGGAACAGATTCAGTGCTTGGAACCAGAGCTGTAGAAGCTTAGTTTCCTTTTGTAAACTAAAGAAGTTCTTGTATACCTATATGAAGTCCACTTTTCAGACTGATTAGATTGTAGTATTCTCCAACAAACCAGAGCCAGTCCGAAATCCTATTACACTGGGGTGCCTTTCAGTTAGAGGCAACATACAGAGCCAATATATTAAGGGAAATTTAATGAAGCCTACATGGATTTATATGTCATGTAGGCATAGTGGTATGGTGCTTACAGAAATAAGCAGATGTGCAATACAGTAAAGAGAGGTGAGGGGCATGCACAAGCATGCAAACACGTAAGTGTCTGTGGCATGCAAATCACCTTATAAGCAGGTGAAATGCATGTAAATGAGGCAGGTAGGGTATTCCAGCAAGCAGATAGTCTATCATCCATGCTCAGTGCTGATGTCTGTAATGTACACAGAAAAATGTTGTGTACAGGAAGTAAAAATGACACCAGGGGCTGTAAAAGTGGAGTTACAGTGGCAGAAATAGCATAGAGGACACAGATGTGTGCAAAAGTAACCACTGTGTGTCCAAAATCATATGGAAAATAATGTAAAATAATTTTTGTTTTAATACCCTGAGTTTTTTTGTACGGCAAGTCGCAGTGCGCAAACATGCCATTATGGAAAAAAATGTAAAGAAAATATTGTAAAAAACATAATTTGTGAGTATGTAACAGTAATGCATTACAGGACCCTGTGTGGAGTACATACAATGTAGGACTGCTGTGGCTGCTAACAAGGCAGAGCCTGAATCTGTGTAGTTACCAGGTACTGTGCATGGATCTGTATGCAAATGAGCTGGGATTACTGAATAGCACAAATGGGTATCTGTGTCCACAGATCCCATCTGTGTAGGCAGCGAACCATGTTAGTGTCCACAGAACAGGTAACTGACATCAAAAGGGGTGTGTCCACAAGCTTTTAAACTTACTGGAGCCCAGTGGTGCCTGTTTGTATGGTGCGCCACTCTGCTCAGCAGGGGTGTGTGTCCGGTTCATAGGTTCATAGGTTCATAGGTTGGTACTAGGCTATCGGTCCTTGGACCTAAACAAGCCTAGCTATAACAATTCCCTGACTATTTATTCCCACAGTATTTACTTCCTTGGACCCGTGTCTAGCAGGGGGACTGAACATGATCCCTGGGGTGAATTTCCTATCTCACATCCAATCGTCAAGGTTACTTTTGAAGCGAGCCAAAGAGGCACTCAGCTTGACATGTATGGGCAGTCTATTGCAGAGTCTGGGGAGTCTATGGGTCAGGAACCTATCCCTCCAGCATGTTTTGTTCATTGTGATGACAAGGTTTAGATCCCTGGAGCATGTGTCTCTGAAGGATTGGGATTTCTTTAAGTGTAGCATGTCCAACAGCTCTGGGTTTGACATGGCCTTGTATGTTAAGCAGAGATCACCTCTGAGTTTTTTTAGACAGTCAGCATGGGGCATCTGTTTTAGGCCTGTGATTCTTTTAGTGAGGTATTTCTGCAGCCTTTCCAGTTGTTGCAGATGTCTTGAGGGGTACATACCAAATGAGGCATTGTATTCTATAATGGGTCTAATGAGGGATGAGTACAGTGGGACAATGACCTTCTTTTTTTCTGGATGAAAAGCCCTTAGTGATGAGATGTGTCATATAAAAGGATTGCCTGACTGTTGTGGCAATGTGGTTATTGAAGGTGAGACCACTGTCCACCTGTGTCCCTAAGTCTTTTATCACACTTTCGGTGTTTAGTGTACTGCCACCTATGTGGTAATTCATGGGTACATGTTTTTTCCCAAAGGGCATAACTATACATTTCTTGGCATTGAGCTTAAGCCCATGACTCTGGCACCAAGCATCTGTTTCTGTAAGGCCCTTTTGTAGAATATCCACATCATTTGGGGATTCAATAATGGCTCCCAGTTTGCAGTCATCTGCGAACTTTGTTAGCCAGAGTCCCTTAGTGTTGGCCTGTAATTCAGAGAAATAGATGTCAAACAAGAGCGGTCCCAGGACTAAACCCTGAGGTACTCCACTTGTCACTTGTATGGAGCTGGATTTGGAGTTGGCTACTTTTCAGTGTGGGTTCTGTTAGTAAGTCAGTTGGCAACCCATCGAGCGATGTAGGGATTAATGCCTAGCTTAGTAAGTTTATCTATGATTCCAGAGTGGAGGATGGTGTTGAAGGCCTTGGCGAGGTCCAGATAGGCTGTGTGGACCACCTTACCCTTGTCCAGAGCTCTGGAGACTGATTCAAAGAAGTCAATCAGGTTCAGAAGACAAGATAGGCCCTTCACGAACCCAGCCTGTGTGGGGTCCAGTGTTTGAAGGTTGCCAATGTCTTTGTTTATAAGTTCCATGATAATACGTTCCATGGCCTTGCAGTTCAAGCTCATTACATTGATGGGGTGGTAGTTCATGGGATCCAAGTTGAATCCCTCCTTGTGGATTGGGATAACTGTAGCTATGCGCCACTCAGTGGGCATGAAGTCTGAGGTGAGGCTATGATTAAATATGACACTTAGGTGAGCTGCCAGTTCATTTTGTAGTTCATGTAGTACAATGGTATAATACATGGTGAATGCTAAGCTTTGTTTACTTTAGGGGAACGTGTTTCAGTGGATTTGAGTGTGTTTGCAGAGCAAGCAGCCATGCTGAGCATGACTTGCCATGGGGTTGTGTCTACTGACTGCTAAACTTTGTTTATCTTTGCGGCATGGGTTTCCGTTTTGTGCCGCAGTGCTAAGCAAGGAAGGTTGCCAAAAAAAAAAAAAAGAATTGGCTGAGAAAGCCAATGATATATTAATTACTGATGAGCACTGTTACACTTAAACTAATGCCATTAAATGCCTTAATGATGTACCTGGCAGGTGGAATTCATCATATGTAATCAATCACACAGGCTACACCTACAGCAGAGCACTATAAAGTATGCATACATCCTACAATCTGATGTTCCCCCCATACTCTGCACCATCGGAGTGCAGAGTTGGGAATTTTAAACTGCTACATATGTATGTACTATATGCTGAAGTTAATGCAGCTGCTGCTGATGCTGACCATAGGCCTATGCTGAGAAGGAGAAGCATGTTCAGGTCCAGAGTAACCTGCCAGGAGCTACATGAGCTGGAGATTGTAGAGCACTACAGGGTGGAGAGGGACATACTACAACAACTCAGTGAGCTCTGCCACCTTCAACTCATGCTCAAAGCTATCAGAGGGGAACCCATCCCAGTGGAAACAAAGGTATGTGTAGCCCTTAGGATACTAGCTACAGGTACTTTCCAAAGGCCAACTGGGGACATGATGGGGGTCTCACAGGCATCTGCTTCCAGTGTACTCCACCAGTTCCTGGATGCCATGCTACTCCAAGCCAGTGAGCACATTTAGCCTTTCTCCACACCCCTGAGCAAAGAGACATCAGTATTTGACTCTTCTACCATATAGCAGAATACCTGGAGGTACTGGATGCCATAGATTGCACTTGTGAAAACATCAAGGCACCTCCCAGTTAAGAGGGTAGAATCTACATCAACCGCAAGGGGTATCACTTAATCAACTGCCAGGTCTTGTGCAATGCCCATGGCATTATCATGAATATGTGTGCTGGCAGCCCTGGCAGTTATCATGACTCCCATATCTGGCATGCATCCAGCTGTACCAGTTGTTTGCTAGAGGGGCCATCCCATGTGGCCATTTACTTGATGATGCTGGCTACACACTGGAACTGTGGATGATAACACTCATCATAGATGCACACACACCTACCCACCAAAGAATGCCATAACAAGGCACATGCACAAACCAGGAATATCATAGCCTGTGTGTTTGGACTTTAAAGTCACAGTTACAATGCCTTGATATATCTGATGGAGACTTGCAGTACTCTCCTGCCACATGTGTACAGATGTTCACAGTATGTGCCATGCTACACAATATGATCCTGTGGAAACAGGTGCAGCAGGATCAGCAAAGGGAAGGGATCCACAGGCCCCCACCAGTGCCTAAGTCACCACAGCTACACCCACAGAGGGACTCAGAGGAGAAACCCCCTGAGGCTGTCACTGTAGCCAGATGTAGGCATGCCCAGTATGCCCTGACCTTGGCCAAGAGACAATCCATAGACCTGATACCCATGTACTGGTCTGTAGACCCTGCTACAATGACAGCAAATGTATTATACTGATGAACACAGTCAGCTTACCTGGATGCTCTTCTGATGTGGATGCTGTGGCACCCACCTCCAAGAAATATAGTGTGATGGTTGGCTTGGAGCTGTGGGCTGATCCTAGGTTCACCAGAAATTCCTCTGTGGCTGAGAGTGGTTGTTCTGCTGCAGGCCCTCCATCAGTTGGCAGCATGATCCCTGGCAACAGTAGCTGCCCTTTGACATGCTGCATTGACTACATTTGTGGCCTGGTGTTGAACCTACTCGTAGGTCCTGTCCTGTTAGCCAATATAATTAACAGCTCTCACAAGGTCAGCCAACAATGCCACCCACTGTTCATGATTGTGGTGACCCCTTGACAGCAGGATGTAATGGTTGAGTCTCAGGACATCAAGTATAGAGTCATTTTCTGCAGATTAAAATGGAGTAAGTCTCCATCAGCACATCCTTCCTGCAAGACAACAAGAGCATAACACATTACAGGACCAGATATGTGGATGTCCACTATGTACACACCCTACACACCCATAATGGCCTGCACTATCAACTGCTCCCTCACATGTCATACCCCACAGTTTGATGACACACTACATGTGTGGCTATCACCAAGATAGTAGCAATACTGGGTAATGTCCCTGTGTGCTAGGACAGCTTCTGCTGTATGTCTCTACAGCCATCACTGCAGTGTACTGTGGTGTGTCCCCTATGGGCAAATCCCCACTCTCAATAAAAATCTGCCCAAGCAACAGGGACCTCCAAAGCAAAAATACAAGCACCCTCCACCCCCAACACAACCCAAATGACACATAGCCCACAAACTCTGTATGCCAGTCAACCACAGCCCATAAGGCATAACAATGTACCCAACACTCTAGTCATAGGTGACTCTATAGTCAGGCATACTGATGTTCCACTCACCAGGCTAAACAAGGTTAAAGTTACTGTCAGCTGCCTGTCGGGTGCCAGGATCCGCCATATAATGCACGCACTCAGGTCACTCCACAACAAGTACAAATATGACTCTGTCATTATCCATGTTGGTGTGAATGACCTGAGACATACCTCCCTGGACTACATGAAAAGATACATGAAGGAGCTGTCTGATCTTGTAGCCCAGTCAGGTATGAACCTATCCCTGAGTAGTATCCTGGAATCACCCAGAATGATACCACAGTACAAGGACAAAATTATTGACTTCAACAACTGGCTAAGCTACTGGTGTCATTCTACAAGGATCCAGTATCTGTCTGCCTGGGATGAGATGACTGACGGATCACGATACTTTGCCAGAGATGGCCTGCACCTGTTGCCCTTGGGATTCTGGATACTGGCTAAGGCTCTTGCCACCCCTATAGTGCCTTTTTTAGGCAAGGTTCAAATGAGAAACTCACCACTATAACTGGTACAAGCAAGCAAAATCCGAGGGTAATGCTACTCAATGATAGAAGTCTAAACCTCAAAATGCACTCACTCAAGGCACTCCTTAAAATGGAGAACATTGACATCTGTGCAGTGACAGAGACCTGGTTCAATGCTCCAGAGAGCACCCCTGCATCACCAGGCTATAATTCATTCCACACCTTCCGGCCACCTAACCTGGACCAAAACACTAAAGGCAGAAGCTTGTCCATATTCATTAAGAATATCCACACCTCAAGGCTATTTGCTCAGCATAATGCATCAGAGATTATCCAAGTGCAACTAACTTTGGGCAAGACCACAAACCAAATTGTAGCTTGCTACAGATACCCCAACATGCCACAGGATTCCCATTCCTCATTTCTTGATACACTGGAAAATATTAGGGTACAACCTAACACCCTAATAATGGGTGATTTCAATTACCCCACCATTAACTGGGAAAACTACTCATGTACCAACTCTTTTGCTTAACATTTACTGGAATTCATAAATTCCAATGCCTTGGATCAACTTATCCACACCCCCGCCCGGTGATATCCTAGACCTGGTCATTACCAACATGGGCAACTGGTGTTCCACACCAGAGGTCAATTCTTCATTGGTCAGATCTGACCACAAGCTAATCACCCTAGACAACCATATCCCACCCCCATCACCCCCCATTATGAAAACCACCATAAAAAAAATTTCTCCAAAGCCAACTTCATGCTTCTTAAGACAGAAGTGGCAAACCTCCTGACACCCATGCAGATGGATAATAAAGGTATGACTGCTGAATCCTACACAAATGCACTTTATAAGCACTTACACAAGTGCATGGATCGTGCAATCCCTAACAGAACCAAAATGCTATCCTCCAAAAAAAGGAAGCCAGTCTGGTGGTCTCCTGCCGTAAACAAACTCTACAAGAGAAGAAAGAAATTGTTGCAAAAAAGAGTAAAATCCCGTGATTGGAGGAACTCCCTGGTCAGCCTCAGTAAAAAGCTGAGATTCCTCATAAAATCTTCCAAAGCTAGTTACGAAAACAAAATCACCACTGATTCTAAATACAACCACAAAGCATTCTATAGCTATGTCAAGAATCTCAATGGCAATGCTCAAATCTGCTCTGAGTTGCAGCACAATGGCACTAAATATACAGGACCAACTGATATTGCCAATATCCTGGCAGATAGGTTCAGTGCTAACTTTTCCCCCTCTCACCGCCTAAAGGGCCCATCTCTATACCGGAAGAATGCAAAGTTCCTGTAATCACAGCTGCCCAGGTAAAAAAACACACTCTCCAAAGCCAAGAACACAGCATCCATGGGACCTGACAACATTCCAGGCTGCATTCTACATAAAGTACAGAATGAACTGGCACCCCACCTAAGTACCATGTTAAATCATAGCCTCACCTCAGGCTTTGTGCCCACTGAATGGTGCACAGCTACGGTTATCCCACTACACAAAGGGGAGCCACCACAGACCCTGGAAACTGCCGCCCCATTAGCCTGGTCTGCAAGGCTATGGAACGTATCATCATGGAATTTATAAACAATGACATTGGTAATCTCCAAATTCTGAACCCCCCCCCCCCAGTTCAGGTTTGTAAAAGACAGAACATGTCTCCTAAACCTGATAGTCTTCTTTGAAGTGGTCACGAAAGACATAGATGAGGGTAAGGTTGTTTATACAGCCTATCTAGATCTCGCCAAGGCTTTCAGCACCATCCCCCACTCTGGAATTATAGATAAACTCACTAAACTAGGTATAAATCCCTATGTCACAAGTTGGGTTGCCAACTGGCTTACTGACAGGACCCACACTGTGAAAGTAGCAGACTCCAAATCCTACTTCAGACCAGTGACAAGTGGAGTACCACAGGGTTCAGTTCTGGGTCCTCTCCTGTTTGGTATCTACTTCTCAGAAGTACAGGCTAACACAGAAGGTCTTTGGCTAATGAAGTTTGCAGATGACTGCAAACTAGGATCCATAATCGAAACTCCTAACGATGTGGACATCCTACAAAAGGGCCTCACTGAGGTAGATGCCTGGTATCAAAGCCATGGCCCCAAGCTCAATGCTAAAAAGAGCATTGTCATCCCTTTTGGTAAAAACTCTGCACCCATGAACTACCACATAGGCAGCAATCTACTTAACACCGAAAGTGCGATAAGAGACCTTGGGACACAGGTGGACAGTAGTCTCTCATTTGATATTCACATTGCCACAGTAGTCAGGAAAGCCTTCTACGTGGCACACCTCATCACAAAATGTTTCTCATCCAGGAAAAAAGAGGTCATTGTTCCCCTCTACTCGTCACTCATTAGACCCATTATAGAGTGCAACGCCTTTTGGTATGTTCCTCACAAGACATCTACAATAACTAGAAGGGCTGCAGAAATACCTCACAAAGAGGATTACCAGCCTTAAACAGATGCCCTACACAGACCATGTCAAAAAACTCCAGCTTTAGTCTGTCGCATATCGCCTACTCAGAGGCAATCTCTGCCTAACATACAAAGCTATGTCAAACCCAGAGCTGTTGGCTCAACTTAAAGAAATCCGAATCCCTCCGAGCTACATGCTCTAGGGACTTAAACATTGTCACCACAATAAACAGAACATGCTGGAGGATAGGATTCCTGTCCCAGAGACTTCCCATACTCTGGAACAAACTATCTATCTATATCAAACAAAGCTCCTCATTAGCACTCTGCAAGAAAAATCTTGATGATTGGATGGGAGATAGGAAATTTATCCCGGGGATCACTTCTGTGACTCTGATCGACATGGGCACAGGAAAATTATTTTCTTGGGTGGCAAAAGCCAGGGTACATTTTTGGCTAGGCTTATATAGGTCCTAGGGCCAATAGCCTAGTACCTACCTATTAATCTATGAACCAATAATATGTGACATGGCCACTGTCGGACAAATAGCGGTGTGCTATTCCAACAACTATATGGGGACAGTCCAGCCACACCAGTGTGCCACAATGACAGACAGCAATGCAAACCTGTTGTTGCATATGTTCTCTGTAGGCACCATATCTCTCAACTATGCAGATGTTTGCAGAATGTCACAATGTTTGCCTCAAAGCTGTGGTCCTTTTTTTTTCACAAACTTCTGTATGTCTGACAAATGGTTTTCCACTGATTGATGATTGCTGTCAGAAAACTGGCACAGAATCCGTCACCCATCAGACCCCTCAGACAACACTTCTTCTTCTTCTTCTTTGTCTTTCGGCTTTTCACGGTTAGGGGTCGCCACAGTAGAACTCCGGTCCGCTAATGATTGGCAGTAGAGTTTTTACATGCTGGCTTGCCGGGCCTAACGCACAACCTTCAACGAAGGAACGCCCATTCACGCATGTCGCCACACTGCAGATGCTCTAACTGAGAATAGAACAGGCAACGCCTAACTGTGAGGTGACAACGCTACCACAGCACCACCACCTCAGACAACACTTATGCTACAATAATATATGTTACTCTAATCACATTCTTACTTTGTATGGTCAATATGTATTCTCTGTCACTGAGTTTGGCCCTTTGTTCCCCCCATTAAATATGGCTTTGGCCTGATTTCTTACTGTAGGGGGTTGAGAGGTATGTTAGGCATAGCTCTCAACCAGACAGGGATGAATGTCAATGAAACAGAGACTTAGCCAGAGTACATCAGGGACATTCAGGGACTATTTATGTGTGATATCAACAGACTGAGTGGAGGTGAATTACAGTCCATAGGTTGATGTTACAGGAGTGTACACCCTTACTAAGTGTCACTATGTGTTACATCTAATCCACTATCTTTACAATAACAGCCGACCATTGTAGGAGGGATGGACAGGGACAGAGCAGAGATGTGATGCAAAGCAGGGACAATTGAGAGACATGCCTACAGGTGTTGGACAGCAGACTATCACTGACATGTCAATATCATAGATCTAATAACAGCCTACTGTTGTAATCCCTATTCCCCATACCTCCATCCTCCCATCTGTGTCAATATCATAGATCTAATACAAGCCTACTGTTGTAATCCCTATTCCTCATACCTCCATCCTCCCATCTGTGTCATTATCATAGATGTAATAACAGCCTACTGTTGTAATCCCTATTCCTCATACCTCCATCCTCCCATCTGTGTCATTATCATAGATCTAATACCAGCCTACTGTTGTAATCCCTATTCCCCATACCTCCATTCTCCCATCTGTGTCATTATCATAGATCTAATACCAGCCTACTGTTGTAATCCCTATTCCTCATACCTCCATCCTCCCATATGTGTCATTATCATAGATCTAATACCAATCTACTGTTGTTATCCCTATTCCTCATACCTCCATCCTCCCATTGGTGTCATTATCATAGATCTAATACCAGCCTACTGTTCTAATCCCTATACCTCATACCTCCATCCTCCCATCTGTGTCATTATCATAGATCTAATACAAGCCTACTGTTGTAATCCCTATTCCTCATGCCTCCATCCTCCCTTCTGTGTCATTATCATAGATCTAATACCAGCCTACTGTTGTAATCCCTATTCCTCATACCTCCATCCTCCCATCTGTGTCATTATCATAGATCTAATACCAGCCTACTGTTGGAATCCCTATTCCCCATACCTCCATCCTCCCATCTGTGTCATTATCATAGATCTAATACCAGCCTACTGTTGGAATCCCTATCCCCCATAACTCCATCCTCCCATCAGTGTCATTATCATAGATCAAATACCAGCCTACTGTTGTAATCCCTATTCCCCATACCTCCATCCTCCCATCTCTGTCATTATCATAGATGTAATACCAGCCTACTGTAGCAATCCCTATTCCCCATACCTCCACCCTCCCTTCTGCATCCCCTTTAATAGGAAAATGTAATACATTCCTAGTAGAGTGATGTATTGCTTTTATTGAAGAGTTCCTCTGCAAATGCTTTGCACATACATTGTATGTGTGAGTAAAACCACATACAGACCTGTTCCCCATAAGTAGTTGCTTGCCTTTTGTAGGTAATGCTCATTAACAGGTAATTCCCTGTGCACCAATCTGAGGCTCAAACTTGCTAACTGCATCCAAAACAGCTAAATTGCACTATCATTTGTCAATGACATGGCACCACAGTGCAATATATAAGGCATCCATGTAGGCCTTGCCCCGTTTCTTAGCTTTTGAGATGGACATTACTGAGATGTGGAGATTACAGCATTGCAGAGGCTAAGTACAAATACTGCCCACTGTAGAGATGTGTGAATTATGTCCACAGTTTTGCCTCATATGTTTGCTTAGTGTCCCATGACAGTGCAGTCATCTGGCAGGTCAATGGCAAACATTGTGAGCTGAGGTCAGAAGGGGGATAGAGAAATTTTAGTGTCACACTTCATAACCATCAGAATATGCATGCCAATGCAGTAGATGCTATTCTATCAACTTACTATCACTATAGGGGCAAGCTGTGAAACATGTACCTATCTCTGGGCCTTTGTCCCCCTTTTTGTATGGCTGTGTCCGGATCCCTTGTTATAGGGGTTTAGAATGTATGGTTGGTCTGTAGCTACCTTATCATACAGTTGTGTATGCTCCAGGCTGCAACTTCTGCTGCAGCCTAGGGCACAATGAAGGGGGGGGGTTTGAACAGTTTAGAGGCCTGCAAGCTGTACGTGTAACTGTGGCAGCCCTGTCATCACAGGAGAGCCAGGGTAAGGGTACCCATTACAGTCCAATATAGGCATGTGCTTAAGGTACATCTGTTATGCAGCAGTGCCAATAGCAGAGTAGCAAACAAGATATTTTTAGTCTATCCAAATATCTGCAGTGTGTCCCTACCTGCAGGCTTGTGACTTGCAAAACTGGGTAGCTGATAATTCAGTAGCAGTAACCTATGGGGATTAAAATTGCATGAGTTAGTCATTGTCCTGCTGTGTTCAAAGTGCAGCATACTGGATTTGAACCCAGGACAGTGTGTGGAAAAATGTTCTGCATGCAAGGCATTTAACAGACTGAGCTACTGAGTCAGTGCTAGAGCAGGTGTATTTGCCACATATATGTCCTAACATACAGGCTGTGACACATGTCTGCATCCAGCAGTATGACAAACGAGTGCAAAACAAAAACTGAATGAAATATGTAAGGAGAAAATACCACTCTGGACACAGAAATAAATATAAAGTTAGCACTTTCGTTTATAAAATATATAAACTTCTTCAGACAAACGAGTTTGTCTGAAGAAGTTTATATATTTTATAAATGAAAGCGCTAACTTTATATTTATTTCTGTGTCCAGAGTGGTATTTTCTCCTTACATATTGCATCCAGCAGTATGTTCATGGCTTTCAAAGGCAGTTGTTCTGCAGCAGGGACCCATTTGAGCATAAGTACTGTGCCACTGATGCCTTAGCAGGTGTGTTTGAAGATGTTGCAGGTAATTCCAGGCCTCATGTACTGCCATTACTATTCATCTGGCTGTGTACTGGTGTATTTCTGCATCAGACTCCCAGGTACACTCCTATTTGTCACATTAGGTTTGATTTCAGTCTGTCAGTGGCAATCAGTATGTATTGCTGGAAACACCTGCTTTAGTTAAGGAATGTGTGTTCTACTGGGTTAGTTCAGTAGACTGTAGTTGACAGGGGCCCGGGTTAGAAACATGGCAGAGGAGATTATTTTTTAAATGTGCCTAACACTGTGAGACATAGGATCATTAAGGCACTTTAAAAGCTCATTTAAGTGGGTTTGCACGGTCCTGTGTGATGAGCCACATTGCCACGTTCTGCGCAAACCTGCACTAAAAATTTAAAAAGAAAAGAAAAAGGGGGTGATAGGACAGTTGTGAAATGGGAGCAAATGGGGGAAAACACAGTGAAAGGCAGGTAGGGATGTGCAGAACAGGTGTAAGGAAGGACCATAGCTTTCCATTTCTTGTACAGCATCAGCTGTGCAGTTTGACAGATTTTGTGTGTGAATTTGGACTCTCATACCCCAGAGAGAGGGGTGAGGACAACATAAACATATTATCAAACCAATTGGACCAAATTAGTTGTGTCCAGTGACGTGTGTGAAATGGAGAGCTATGTATGGGGCAATATTTTTTGTGGAACAGGTGCCCATTTTTTTTCTTTTTTGTTTTATAAGGAGAGAGTGGAATGTTGCGGGAGGGATAGAGGCACATGTGGGTAGGTAAGTTGGGTAGGTGAGGATGCAATTGCAGACAGAGAAGACAGATAGGCCAGCAGACAGGGGTGGGGTGTGACACATGACAGGATAAAAACCTTGGATGAGGAGGCTGTTGTTGAATCTGAGAAGCATGTGCCTCCACCACTGCTTGTTTACTGCCCTAAATGTGGCTGTGCTGGACCAGGGCACCAGGGCCAGTAGGGCCCACCAGGTTGTTGAGTCTGCCCTCAAGCCAGCGCAGGCATCATAGCTCCTAGCTCCTATGAACTATCTTGCACACCATGGCTGGTAGTTGATCTTGGGTGACTATCGCACCTCTGCCATTGCTCCTGGGATCTGTACCCCCATCCTGTAAGGCAGTTCCACCCAAAGCTGGTGCAGGGCCAGTGGAGGGGCCACCACTGGCCTGGGTCCCAGATGTGCTGGTACCAGATGCCATGGCCAGCTGAGGTAGGATAGGCAGATCAGCAGGAACCGGCCTACCCTGTCATGCTGTGGTGATAGAGGTATAGCAATGTGTATAGGTTACTTATGAACAAAACAATTTGTTAGCAATAATAGCATGCCAGAATATTGGAAATAACCCAATCACATTTCAATGCATATTATATGGAACACAACAATAAATAACATAACAGTCAGTTATGCATGCCAGTAACAGTTACAGCCTAAGGCCAACAACATAGGTAATTCAACAGCATATGTTAATATGCAACCATTATAATACATAATAATAAAACACATGCCCCAAAATAAAGTTTAATGTAACAACAGATGTTAATAATAAACCATAACCAATGGATAACAATAATAAATAAATGAAGATAAGGGGTGGGGAGAGAGACAAATAAACAGTCCATTAATACCATTATAGTCTATTTCGTGAGGAACAGTACTGCTATCTACTCAACAGGTCTGTCCTCTCTTTATGTTTACAAGTGGACTATAGGTGCTGTGGCACATACATACCTCTTAAGCTATTTGCATGGGGCAGTATGGGCCATGCCATAACAACTGCAGATAGTAAACTACATAGAACACTTGCACATCAGATGGATCTATGTAACTACCAAGGTCTACTGTGGGCTGATGTAGTGATAAATTCCTGGTTAGATACTGATGTAGTGATACATTCCTGGTTAGATACTCATGTTGATGGCAAATGTATGACAGAGGGATTATGCACTACTAATTACATTCCGTGACAGAATGACACTTGAGAGACATGTATGTGTACAATACAAAAAGTATACTAATACAATGACTTGCTTGACAGGCATGGGGACAGAACCCAATAGCAGTGACTGCAGAGGATATCTGCATCAAATATATTAATTGACTACAGCAAACTTTAACAGACACTCCAGGGATACAGTCATACCAATGATTACACATTTTACTTCTTTTATTTTATTTTATTAGTATTATATTTGTTTCTTTTATAGTATGCTGTATATTCACATAACTGATAATGATTTTAATAGTCTGTGACATCTAAGCACACAATTATTTACACAGACTGTGGGCTAACTCACCTTTTTCCTGTAATTCCTATGGAGAGAAAATCTGTAATAAATTTGAGACTGATACTGTAATATATAGTGCTACAGAGCACTGGATTTGAAACATGATCTGTGTGTGGCAAAATGTACTTCAGACAAAGCATTTAATAACCTGATCTACTAAGTCACTGCTGCTTACTTATTGACTGATATTTGACTAGAGCTGACCTGAAAACCAATATATGACCCGGCTATAGTAGTACAGTTTTATAGTAAACTGCAGTGACAGTTGAACCCACAGGCATGAAATTCAAGCATGACAGAGATACTAGATAACCTATACATTACTACATAGAATGCAAATGTACACAATATATTTTTAGTGGGTTGAAATATCTGTGAAGTCTACAAACCTTATCAGATCATTGGGTTGGCTACCTAACCCATATACATTTGCAGACAGTATATTTGCAGTCGACAGCTATTACACGGTTATACTTGCCTGCAGCACCATAGCTCAGAGCCTGAATGCAGAGAGCTGAAATGCAATGGTTAAAACTAGACAATTCTGATATACACAGTATACCTTGTGTGTTATTGCAGAACAGATGCCATACTTCATTGCTTGTGAAACAGCTCTGAATTTATACTTATTGGACAACACTCTTTATTAGATATACCTTGAGGCATAACTGGATACTGGTTAGCATTTTTATTGCAGAACAGTTGTCATAATCGATTTCATGCAAAACAGCCCTAATTCCACACATATTGTACAAGACAGCTTTATTAGAGGTACCTTCCTGCAGTTACTGATAAAGTTCATGTTTTTATTTCACAGCAGTTGTTGTAATGCAGGTGTTGCAATACAGCTGTAATTCCACAGTTATTGCAATATAAACTTTATTTCATTTAATTTATGAAGGTTAATGCTTTACTCTTCCTTGCTTATTGCACAACAATTGGCAGTAGTCACTTATTGCAGTACAGGTCTATACCTACCTTCATTCCAATACAATCTTTACTGTATATACCTAATGACAGTTAATGCTTTACTCTTTCTTGCTCATATGACTATAGATTGCAAAATACATCTGTACTCACTGCACAACCTGGGCAAGTGCCTGACATGTACCTCAACATTATGAGCTCTCTCCTCTGCAGCTGTAGGGAGAGAAGCACACCAATATGCATAGCCATCTATCAAGCATTCAGATTAGGTATTGGTGAAACAATGGTATCAGTACTTACAAACTTGTAGGGCATTCCCTGCTTGAGCATCTTGGACCCAGGGGGCCAAGAGATCTCCCTTCCAATGCTAAAGGTAATCATAGTGGTGATGGATATCCTCACCTGTGTGGATGATACCTGTCTCACTGGTAAGCTGACATGCCAGCCAGTCTCAGGCCTTGGCCTTGCACTCTGAGCCCTGAAACTCACCTTGCAGCAGCCGGTCATCATGGTTTTTCACCAGGAGTCCAACCATGACCCTGGACTCCTGAATGTCTCACCATTGTATCCAAAAGTGTACACTCTCCCTAATGCCAGCCATAGTTACTACACAGTTCAAACTCCAACAGAGTATGCTGTATTCCCACCCAGTGAGCTTAGTATAGCCTGTTTTCCCACCCCTAAACACCATTGGGTAATATTGAAAAATGCAGCAAATTGCTTAGTAGTGTGCAAACCAGTGCAGCTCAATTGAGCAGTGCTTAAACTGACAATGCATAGCAGTACTTAGCAGTCCGCAAACCAGCTAAGCACAGTTGAGTGGTGCCAATCACTGTCAGGCAGTGCTAAAATGTATCTTGTTTGAGCAGTGCTTAGCAAGGCTTAGCAGAGCTTAGCTGAGTGCAGCAGATCAGGGTTTAAAAATAATTATTATAATTTGTATTTGGAAAAGAAATGCTTAATATCCTTTCTATGTATTCAAACCCTGCACTTACTGCACATAAGGCTGTAACTGTACCCATTTTGCTACATGGATATGTGGAATGCTGCTATACATTTACATATACCTCTGGAGCTACCTTTAAGCACTACTCAGCACTGCACCGCATTGTGCAAACACGCTCATCTATGCTTAAACTTGACATTTAAATAAATAATTAAATACATCCTTTTTCTAATTTTAGATGTCTGGTTTCTCGGCACAGCTTAGCACTGCTGAACTCTGCACCTCGCCTCGCAAACATAATTAAAAAAAAAAAAAAAACATTAAATTACATTGCTATACTCCAATTGGACAGTGCAGGTAGTGTGTTACTCATCTGGGGACACAGCACCACACTCCCTACACTGATTCAGTAACTTTGTCCCACGGCTCTCCCTCGGCAACTCATCATGATTAATATGCATGGCGTGCTGCCGAGGGGGAACCATGTGCATGGACACAGTAACATTCCATGTAGGAACCACACTATCTCTACATGTATTTTATTAAATATAGGGGGATTGTGTTTTTATAACAAATGCTTGAGAAATCCATGTCTTTTTGACTCTATTCAGTGGACAGTTGCTTAAATAAGAAGCTATGATACAGGTACTGGCTTAACACAGAAGAGAATAACTTAGAAACATACCTCTCAACTGTACAGATTTTTGCAGAATGTCCATATCTTTCCTTCTATTTTTGGCCTGTTTTTCATAAAATTGTGCCTTTCTGGCCAATTACTGGCAAATCATTGGGGAGTGAAGTTATAAAATAATGACAAGACATTTGAGTTTTAGACTTCATACCCTTCAGAAAATTCACACTAATGCAAAACATGCTATTCAATCAACTTCCTAAGTTTGTAAGAGCATTATTTCAAAATTGTCCCTATTTGTACCACTTTTTTATGGCTTTGTCCAGATTTCTTACTCTAAGAGGTTGAGAGGTCTGCTTAGGAATGTTCATATCTATTGTCACAAGGCTTCCCACATTGGTGTCACATAGACACAATCCCAGAACATATGGCACACATCAACATAATCAAAGAAAAAAAATCTGACTTAAACCTAAGCCTTTGTAGAATTTTTGGTGATAGTACTATTACTGCTTCAGGAAAATAAAAATAATCTGACAACATAAGAATAAACAATAAACAAACAGTGCTTGCTTTGTCTAGTTAAATTGCTAACAGATGTGATACAACAGACAACAAAACATGCTCTGTGATCCATTGTCTTCATTATAAGACAGTAACATATGAAAAGGTTTTCTGAATCATTTACCTGGAGGATAAATTACAACTTGTCTGCATCCTGAAGAAGAAGCCCACTACAAAATGTTAATGAATGAAAGACTTGAATTAACTCTGAGTATTCAAAAGAGTTTGGAAGGAAAATTGTGTCTTGAGTGGTTTATATGATAACAGGGTAGTTTGATGGATGAGTATGAAATGGAAAATTATGAAAGGATATATGAAAAAGTGCATAGAAATTATGATGAAAGAAGTTCAGAGGTACAGTCTGTTTTAGAAAGTGTATCAGTGAGGTTTGGAAGTGGATACAGAGAAGATCATAATAGAGAAGGATATATTACCAATATGAATGAAAAAAGAATGAAACAATGACCTGGAAGGTAAACATATAGGGCTGAATTCAGAAAGGTTACAATGAGATGTACACATGGTTTACACCTCGTGGTAGCTATTTCTGATTCAGAGACATATGTATAGAAGTGCTGTATCATGACGAAAGATTACAATGAGATGTACACATGGTTTACACCTCGTGGTAGCTATTTCTGATTCAGAGACATATGTATAGAAGTGCTGTATCATGACGAAAGGTTACAATGAGATGTACACATGTTATACACCTCGTGGTAGCTATTTCTGATTCAGAGACATATGTATAGAAGTGCTGTATCATGACGAAAGGTTACAATGAGATGCACACATGGTATACACCTCGTGGTAGCTATTTCTGATTCAGAGACATATGTATAGAAGTGCTGTATCATACGAAAGGTTAGAATGAGATGTACACATGGTATACACCTCGTTGTAGCTATTTCTGATTCAGAGACATATGTATACAAGTGCTGTATCATGACGAAAGGTTACAATGAGATGTACACATGGTATACACCTCATGGTAGCTATTTCTGATTCAGAGACATATGTATAGAAGTGCTGTATCATGATGAAAGGTTACAATGAGATGTACACATGGTATACACCTCGTGGTAGCTATTTCTGATTCAGAGACATATGTATAGAAGTGCTGTATCATGACGAAAGGTTACAATGAGATGTACACATGGTATACACCTCGTGGTAGCTATTTCTGATTCAGAGACATATGTATAGAAGTGCTGTATCATGATGAAAGGTCACAATGAGATGTACAAATGGTATACACATTGTGGTAGCTATTTCTGATTCAGAGACGTATGTATAGAAGTGCTGTATCATGACGAAAGGTTACAATGAGATGTACACATGGTATACACCTCGTGGTAGCTATTTCTGATTCAGAGATGTATGTATAGAAGTGCTGTATCATGAAGATGTGCAACACCACTGTAGACTGTCTCTGCAGTGTACTACAAATGCTAATGAGGCTTCCTGGGGCGTGGCTTATGCTAAATAGCCACATGCTCTCCCATGAAAATGCAGGAAGGCATTTACAGGTGAGCGAATCACAGAATCTCTCAGTTGTGTAGTATACAGTAGTCTCCTGTGCTAATTAATTCAACCAAAAGCTTGACTTCACACATTAGAAGTAAGTGCTGGGGAGTTAAGTAAACACCAGTGTTCGGGGTGGTGTGCATTTGTGTATGTTGTCTGTGGCTTCATGTGCCAGTGTATATGTGAGCATTGAGTCTGCCTAGGAGGGTGCAGTAGGTTTGTTAGTTGAGGGCAGGGCTGGTTTGTGTGTGTATGTTTGAGAGTGTGTGTGGATGAATGGATGAGTTTATCTATGAGTGTAATAAAGAGAGGGTCTGTGCGTGCATTTGCGTATGCATGAATGTGTCAATGTGTGTATAGGGAGTTGAGGGGTGGGCTGTCATATCTTCACACCCCCCTAGATTAATGAGCAAATCCTGCAACATTCATGAAAGGAAAATGCTATACATCAGAGCTAACACTTTAAAGCTTGTCTTAAAAGCACTTTAAAAAAATAAAATAACCAAGTTTTGCCACATGAAAGACATGGGGACACTAAACACCAGAGATATTTTGTATAGAGTACCCTAAGGACATTAAAAAGCTTCAAATCCTGTACATTGTACCTTAAACAACAGGATATTAGTCCCGTGCACAACCACTAGGTATCAGAGATACTGTAAAATATTGTCCAAGTCTTAGAAAATAAGTAAAGTAAAAGGAGGGGGTGGTGTTGCAAACCCTGCACCTTTAACACATGATACAGCAGTATTAACCCACAAAACTGATCAGTCAGTTAACATACTAAGATTTTTATCTTTTTTTTACATAATAAGTATGAACCTATTCTCTGGCATTCTTCACAATAGTTTGTGAGTTAGAAAGGATGGCACACCTCGAAGAGGCAACAGCAAAAATGTTCTGTAAAATCAAGGACTGGCAATTGTAAGGGATGGGTGTGTATCCATGTGGCGGGGGGTGGGGGCAGCTGCATGGCAAAACCTTGTAGACAACACCAGGGAGAATTTATTTTTTTAACCTGAATCAGAATCACTTAAAAAGGTAATGGAAGAACAGGCCTAGCATGATGATGCACTATATGACTACTAAGGGAAACAAAACCCTAATGTGTGGCATTACTAAGCACCTGTAAGAATGAGCAATTTATGTGGAAAGGAAATTGGGGGCATTCTGCAAACTCAGGCACAGGGAAGAGGTGTGTGTGTGTGTGTGTGTGTGTGTGTGTGTGTGTGTGTGTGTGTGTGTGTGTGTGCGTGTGTATGCGTGTGTGTATGTGTACGCGCGTGTGTGTTTGCATGCATTTATGTGGGAGAGTCAATGGAGGGATGACTGTATCAACATAATGCATGAGCTGCCAATGTTAATTACCAGCTCTGAAATTGTAATTTTATTAGCCATTTTGGGCTGATTTCTATCCCTTTCAACTTTCTGGCTTAAAAACACGTGTGTTTGCATGTTTTTTGCATTGTGCAGCACCGCAGGGTTATGGTTAAACTATTCCAGGTGCCAGAAAGTCTGCTCTTCAAATTTTCCCTTAGAACTAGCTGGTTTCTCAGTAGTAGCACTAAAATCCGAACCTCTGTGACTAGCACTTGCTCTAGAACCTGCTGGAAAGCACTAGGAAGCCTTAAACTGATACAAGCACTCAACTCTCCTTGTTAAGAGGAGAAATTAATCGTAGGCACTAAACAGCCTATAATTGCAAAGCTACGGGAAAACAGCTCTTGTACTTAACAAAAAAAGCACCTAAACAGGCATGTCCAAGGGTCAGCTTACGGTTATTTCTTCTATCCACCTGGTGAATCTGGGCATACTGGGGCAATGCAGCAACTGCCTCATGTACAAAGACAACACTCTCCTCCTACCACTCAACACTACAACCTGTGAGAGATGCATTTACATAGCCAAACTGGATGCAAAGCTCTCTTCAGCCAAGATTATGCTAGACAGTCAAGAGGAGAAGGTTAACACCTGCATTACACCTCAAGCAACATATAGCCCTTCAAAACCTATACCATCAACACCCACACATAGCAACACTAAACCTACATATGCAAAGGTCCTTAACATTAACCTGCCCAAGCAACAAGGACCTCCGAAGCTGAAACACAAACAAATACCAGTCACAACAAAAGTGATATATAACTCACAAAACCAGTGTGCCACCCAACAACAGCCCCTAAGGCAAGAAAATGTACCGAACACTTTAGTTATAGGCAACTCTATAGTCAGGCACACTGATGTCCCACTCACCAGGCTGAACAAGGAGAAAATTTACAGTCAGCTGCCTGTCGGGTGCCAGGATCCACCACATAACACATGCACTCAAGTAACTCCACAACAAGTACAAATACGACTCTGTCATTGTCCATGTTGGAGTGAATGACTTGAGATGTTCTTCCTTATGCACCTTTACTCTTGCTGCTTTATCTACAGCTGCCCCTCTCTGCATCAAACGTATAAGTCCAAACCTTGAACTGATTATCATGTAAATAATGTATATAGCTTTCTATCACTACTCTCTGCTAATGGTTCTCTTACTATGTATGTATACTATGAACTGTGCTCACGTTTTCACGTTTTTCCTTTTCTTCTTCTCCTTTGCACCATTCAAGTTTGTTACTCATTATATAAAAACACTTGTCATTCAAAATGCATAATTCTATGTTTAACTGTATAAATGTAAAATTCTATGCTTGTTTTTGTTGTTTTTGTTGTATATTACATGGAGCTTTTCTATCCGGGCCTACACTGAAAATGGGCCTTTTGGGCCCAGTGGACCTCCCTGGTTATCAAGCTGGAAATAAAATAAATAAAAAGATGTACCTCCCTGGATTAAATGAAAAGAGACATGGAAGAGCTCTCGGATCATGTGAACAGGCAGGTATGACCTTAGCCCTGAGTAGCATCCTACCTTTGCCCAGGATGATACCACAGTAAAAGGACAAAATGATTGACTTCAACAACTGGCTAAGCTTCTGGTGTTATTCAAAGGGGATTCAGTATCTATCTGCCTAGGATGACAAGATCAACAAACCACGATGCTTTGCCAAAGATAGTCTGCACCTGTCACCCCTGGGATTTAGGTTACTGGCTAAATATCTTGCCAACCCTATAGTGCCTTTTTTAGGCAAGGTTCAAAGGACAAAACCACCACCGTAACAGATACAAGCATGCAAAATCTGAAGGCAATGCTACTCAATGCTAGAAGCCTAAACCTCAAAATGCACTCTCTCGAGGCACTCCTAAAAATGGAGAACATCAATATCGGTGCAGTAACTGAGACCTGGTTCAAGGCTCCAGAAAGCACCCTTGCAATACCAGACTACAACTCTTACCACATTTTTTGGCCACCAAACCAAGACTGAAACACTAAAGGTGGAGGAGTGTCAATATTCACCAAGGATATTCACACCTCCAAGCTAGTTGCCCAACACAATGCATCCGAAATTCTCCAGGTGCAACTAATACTAGGTAAGACTGCAATCCAAATTGTAGCTTGCTACAGATCCCCCACCATGCCCCAAGATTCTCACTACACCTTTCTAAACATGCAGGAAAATATTAAGATACAACCAAATACCCTAATACTGGGTGATTTCAACTACCCTGCCATTAACTGGGAAAACTACTCGGGTACCACCACCTTTTCCCAACGGTTCTTGGAATTCATAAATTCCAATGCCCTAGATCAACTAATCCATTGTCCCACCAAGGGCTGCAATATCCTAGACCTGGTCATTACCAAGATGGGAGATAGATTCTCCACACCAGTGGTTACCCCCTCTTTGGTCAGGTCTGACCATAAGCTAATCACCCTTGACATCCACATCCCACCCCCACCCCCCACCCCAGTAAGGAAATCTCCTTAAAAAACTTCTCCAAAGCCAACTTCATGCTACTCAAGTCAGAAGTGACAAACTTCATGACACCCATGCAGACGGGAACTGAATGTTCGACTGCTGAATCCTACACTAAGGCACTGTACGAGCACATCTACTCATGCATGAATCGTGCCATCCCAAATAGAACCAAGATGTTTTCCTCCAAAAAAAGGAAGCCAATCTGGTGATCCCCTGCCATAAACAAACTTTACAACAAAAGGAAGAAACTGTTGCAGAAAAGAGGAAAATTCCAGGATGCAAAAAAACTCCCTTACCAGCCTCAGTAAGAAGCTGAGATCCCTCATAAAATCCTCCAAAGCAAGTTACGATAATAAAATTGCTAAAAATTCCAAAGACAACCACAAGTCATTTTATAGTTATGTCAAGAATCTAAATGGCAATGCTCAGATCTGCTCTGAGCTACAACAGAATGGCACTAAATATATTGATCCCAAGGATATTGCCAATATCCTGGCAGATTGATTTAGTGCCAACTTCACCCCCCTCTAAACCCCTAAAGGGTCCATCTCAATACCAAAAGATTGCCAAATTCCAGTAATCATGACCACACAGGTAGAAACTGCACTCTCCAAAGCTAAGAATACAGCCTCCATGGGACCAGATAATATCCCGGGCTGTGTACTACATGAACTACAAAATGAACTGGCATCTTACCTAAGTGTCATGTTTAATCATAGCCTCACCTCAGGCTTTGTGCCCACTGAGTGGCGCAGAGCTACAGTTATCCCACTCCACAAAGGAGGATCCACCTTGGATCCCAGGAACTAATGTCCCATCAGTCTGACGAGCCTGATCTGCAAGGGCATGAAATGCATTATCATGGAACTTATAAACAAAGACATTGGCAACCTTCAAACACTGGACCCCACCCAGTTTGGGTTCGTGAAGGGCTGATCTTGTTTCCTGAACCTGATTGACTTCTTCAAATCAGTCTCCAGAGCTGTGGATGAGGGTAAGTAGGTCCACACAGCCTATCTGGACCTCACCAAGGCCTTTGACACCATCCCCCAGTCTGGAATCATAGATAAACTTACTAAGCTGGGCATAAATGCCTACGTCACTCGATAGGTTGCCAACTGGTTTACTGACAGAATCCAGACTGTAAAAGTAACCAACTCCAAATCCAACTCCAGACAGGTGACAAGTGGAGTACCTCAGGGTTCAGTCCTGGGACCACTCTTGTTTAGCATCTACTTCCCTGAAGTACAGGCCAACACTAAGGGACTCTGGCTAACAAAGTTCGCAAATGACTGCAAACTGGGAGCCATTACTGAATTCCCAAATGATGTGGATATTCTACAAAAGGGCCTTACAGAAACAGATGCTTGGTGCCAGAGCCATGGGCTCAAGCTTAATGCCAAGAAATGTATAGTTATCCCCTTTGGGAAAAAACATGTACCCATGAATTACCACATAGGTGGCAGTACACTAAACAATGAAAGTGTGATGAGAGAATTAGGGACACAGGTGGACAGTGGTCTCATCTTCGATAACCACATCATCACAACAGTCAGGAAATCCTTCTATGTGGCATACCTCATCACTAAGGGCTTTTCATCCAGAAAAAAGGAGGTCATTGTCCCACTGTATTCATCCCTCATTAGACCTGTTATAGAGTACTATGCTTCATTTGGTATGTACCTCACATGACATCTGCAACAGCTGGAAAGGCCACAGAAATACCTCACTAAAAGAATCACAGGCCTAAAGCAGATGCCTTATGCTGACCACCTTAAAAAACTCTAGCTATACTCTGTTGCATATCGTCTACTCCGAGGCAATCTCTGCTTAACATACAAGGCCATGTCAAACCCTGAGCTGTTGGACATGCTCCACTTAAAGAAATCCCAATCCCTCAGATCCACATGCTCCAGGAAACTAAATCTTGTCATCACAATGAACAAAACATGCTGGAGGGATAGGTTCCTGACCCAGAGACTCCCCATACTCTGGAATAGACTGCCCATACATGTCAAGCAGAGCGCTTCCTTGGCCTTCTTCAAAAGGAACCTTGACAATTGGATGGGAGATAGGAAATTTACCTCGGGGATCATGTCAGCCACCCTGCTAGACAGGGGTCCAGGGAAGTAAATGCTGTGGGAAGAAATATCCAGGGAATTGTTATGGCTAGGCTTGTATCGGCTCTAGGGTCGATAGTCTAGTACCAAACTATGAACCTATGAACCTACCACAGGAAAGTGTAGAGTTGCACTCTTGGTAATTAAGGGTGATTCAGAGATATGTAAATTAACCAGTAATGAGGTCCTCTCTGATTGACGCTTCTGAATTTCTTTCCACTTTGTGCAAGCAATCTCCTTTGGCCGCAGCTTTTACCACCAGTGGTGGGGTACTTTCTGAATCCCACAAAAGTGCACAGGGGAATAGAATGCAATTAACTTCTATCACAGTCTTGTACGTGAAATTGAAAGATTGTTATTTATTACTTTTACTAATGATAATGAAGCAGAAGTTATGACTCCCAAAGAAATATTGGAAGTGGAATAAATGGAGATTTCTAGAAAGTTTTAAACAGATTGAGCTAATGATTTGGAGAATGTAGGTAGTGAAGTTATTGGGATATGGGAATATAAACAGTGGATATTTCAAGTGGTGAATCTTAAGAGCACACCTGTTGTGAAGAGGGATATGTTTTAGGCATTAGAGTACAAAAGAATAGTTAAACTATTTTAAAGTGAAATATTTGCTTAGAGGTTAAGACTCCAGTAGGGCAGTTAAACTGGTATTACTGAGTTTAATAGAAATGTAATAACTTGTAATACTTTGAAAATGCAAGATTCTTGATATGATATTGTCATAAAAGGCATGACCTCTGGTCAGACATATTGCAATGCATTATGATAAATGAACATGACAGGTAAAGCTTTGATTTTGAAATTAGAATTTTCAGTACACTGTTTTGATAAATTAGGCTTGAACTAGGTATATCTATTATCACATTTCTCCATGTATCTATAAGACTAAGGCATTTTATATGTTTCTGTTCAAGTTTAGGTCAACCAATAAACAGACAGGAAGTTTTTTAGTTAACTCAGCTGTATGAGTGAAGTGGTTCTCATAAAAGGGATACAATCAACATTAGAAAAACAGATATTCAACAGCAAAAATTGTCCCTGACATCTACTGCCTCTGCAACATATCTATTTTCCATCTTCATCTTTTAACAGATTTTGCACGGGCCACTTTAATGCATTGATAAAGACCACTGATTCCTCCTTTTAATTTGATATTGAATGACAGGTTGTACATTGCCTTTTCTTTGAATACATAGAAAATTGGTTTGCATTCCTTTAGTTCAGCTTGTAGACCTGCATTTTTGAGCTTTTGGAAACAATTGTGTGCTCAGTCTTGTGATGAATATTAGGCCTCACTTATTTAACATTTTATAAACAAACTACATACTGCCACTCATTTCACTAGCATTGTTCAGTATGCTAACAACTCAATCCTTAGCCTTATCAGCACATCCGGACATAACCCACAATTCTTTCAGTGCTATTGAAACTTGACAAAAGGATACAAATCTACCGTTAAACCACAAAAACAACACTTGTGCTCTTCACCCCTAACAATGCTGCAATGAAAGACAATCTTTCAAAATAACCTCCTCCAGCAACACAGAAATTGAGACTGTAACCCAAATAAAACTTTTGGGTATCTTAATGTACAATAACCTCAAATATGGCCACCAAATATTGCAAGCCAATTAAAAAAAATTCAGAAATTTGAGTTCCTCGACAGAACCCAAACAATACCTGACAGATGATACAAGACAAAAACTAGCATCTACCTGTCTTCTTCCATCCCTACCACATGCCTTATCTGTTCTTACTAACCTAAATGCTGCACTTAAAATGAAACTCTCCACCTGTTACATTACACTAGCTAAATTTGCAGTCATCCTTACCAATAGGAATAATCATTGCAGAGCCCTGAAACAACTAAACTGCCTTTGAGTCACCCATCTATACAACATATATATAACTTATTGCTGCACACAATGTTATACATGCACCAGAAAAACATCCAGCATTAAATGATAGCCAGCAACACTACTTTACAAGTAGAGACCTTCGCTCAATCAGTAAGCTCTTAACAATCACAGCAAAGTCTGATAACTCAGCAGCTGACTCACTATATTCCCATTTTCTATACAACCTTTGGAATGCCATCCCAACATATCTAAAACAAACCAGGAAACTTTCTGAGTTCAACCCCTTACAAAAGCAACACCTAAGCAACTTGTGGCCATGCATATGCTCCTCACCTGGGTAACTCCATCTTCCTTGGTCTGTTCCATTAGACCCTCTGTCCCCCACTACACAAGAAGCATTTCTACCACTCCTCCTCAATTTCATTCCTACCTTAATCCCCCCTTTACATTTCAGTTTCTTTCTTACCTTCCCACGTTTTCCATCTCCATGAAATATTCTCCACCACTACCTTTTAACCAGGTTCTATGTCACAAAGCACCCTAGTTTTATTACCCCACTATTATTCAATAATCAATTGATTACAATAACTCTCTTCCTCTTTGAGCTTTAACAACTACCTACCTACAGACTGTTGTTTCACACTCATTACATCAATTTTATTTATACCTAACACGTATACTATCTTTTTACTCATATCTTATAAGTCATATTTAATGCCTTCTTGTCAGATATGTTGTAGATAAACTGTTTGCCTACTAAATATTTTATACTTGGAATTTAATATCACGCATAATGTCACCATAGAAGAAACACCTGTTTTACATATGAATAATGTCACTACATGACAAGTACTTATTTGTAGCTAGATGTCTTAAGAACTATTAGAACTATATGTACAATAGGGTGGCCATGGTGGTGCAGCAGTTAATGTTGCTCCCAACTTTGGGTTGGGAGGGTGGCTTAATGGCTAAAGTGTTTGCCTTACAAACACAAGGTGCAGAGTTTGAGTCTCACAAGGGATAACTGGCTAGGCTTAAAATGGCTCGCAAGGGCAGTTAGCTTAGTACTAAACTATGAACCTATGAACCTATGAACAGCAAGAGGTTCTCCAGTTTGATCCTCAGCTGGGGTGACTTCTGTGTGGAGTTTGCATGTCCTCCCTGTGGTCAAGTGCATTTCCTCTGGGTGCTCCAGTTTCCTCCCAAAGACATGCTGTAGGTGGATTGGACACTCCAAATTGGCCCTAGTTGTGAGTGCATGTGTGTGTGTGTGCCTTCTGTGGAAGGTTGGGTGCCGGGCTGGCAACTTGACACCCTAAAACTCCACTGCCAATCATAAGTGGACAGGTGCTCCGCTGTGGCGACCCCTAACCAGGAAAAAGCCAAAAGAAGAACTATCTGTGCAATGTACCTTTGCAAAAAATTGTTTTGCCATGAGTATCTTAAATGTATCTTTTAGAGCTTTTCTCTTTGAGCTTCCACTAAGAATGTGCTTTGCTCAGTTGGACACTCCCATCAACAAAGGCAAATGCATAAATAAATAAAAAAACAAAAAACAATCAAATAATAAATAAATTGGATATTTAAACTTGTGAGCTTCCACGTGCTAAAATAACTAACATTACAAATAAAATTAAATGTAAATAATTAGTGTTATTAATAAAAAGTCCATTGAATATAATATAACCTCTTACTGGTGTATCAATGTCAGTTGAGGTGCAGTAAACTTTGTGAGCAGTTATTTAATAGCTATAAAATACTCCAATCTGTAAAATTTGCATACTTCGTACTTCTGAACCTATATTACCCATTTGTTAAAAATAAGTCATAATACACAATAAGAATATTGTGGTTATCTTCCTTCATCTAATTCCTGAACTTGAGGGAGATAGTCATATGTTTAAAAATAATATGAACAATATTTTGTAGATGACTGCCAAAAACTGTATTATATCATATTTATGAGAAATACGTGTCAAGCTAATTTGAAGGAAAATGCAAACTTTTTTATCTGATCTCTTTTTATTTGGGTATCTATTATGAGAAAAGATAAACACTGAAAAGACAGACTTACAAAAAACAAGATACAGCAACAACAGCATTAGGAAGCATTGATAATATAGAGGATTGTGACTGGGTTGCTGATTATAACCTAATCCTTATTATGTGTTTGAGACATGATTGCCAAGAAATTCACCATGAGAGCAAAGCTCAAGGGGTGAATCTTGGCATCCATATCAAGAACACATGATTTAAGGTCATGATCTGTGACACAATTGTAAATCTTTCTAGTACATGGAGCTTTATCTGCTCCATGTATTAGTGCTTACAGTGGAAAAAAAAATCGCAAAGTGTTTTGCTGTCTTTCAAATCCATAAAACACTCTGTGGATGCTGTCAAAAAGGTAGTGTAATACAGTCCATTACAGTTACACTCACCTGTATGCCTCTCAAAAGTCCATATTACTGCACAACGTCCACATTATTGCATCACATTTTTGATATGATCCTCATAAAATCTGTGGTATCCTGACTAACCATTGAGACTTGAAGTCACTAAATTATAACATACATTTGAGTATCAGAGTTTATGTCCTTCAGAAAATGGATGCTAATACATCCTGTTATTCTAGCAGCTAAGTTTATATGAGGATGTGGGGAACACATTACTTATACAGACAACAGGCAAAAACAAATCTTTTATTTCTGCTGCTGTCATTTGCTGGCAAGTACTGCTGAATATTATCGGCTGGTGCTAGGCCCGATCTTAACAACTTTAGCAGGAGGTGCTTACAATTGTTAAGGTTGAGTTTCACACAACTCTGGCACACTGGTTTGACTTGTTTCTGAATATCAGAGTATAATCACTGCACTCCATGCACTATATATACAATTTTGTGTACAAATATTTACAAACATGATACATGTCTTAAACAAAATAAAAATGTTTTCCATTTTTTAAAACTGAAAGGGATGCTACAGCCCAGACTGAATAAGTGCAATAGCCTATTTTACGGCATCTAGCATTTAACCAAGTAAAGATAAATAAAAATACAAAGGAAAGGAAGACTAAATATCTTATACTTCTTGACTCTTTTTATTCCATAATACTACTTTAAGGAATGTAAAAGTACTTGAAATGTTAATTTTCATTGGTACATTTATCTGTTAATTAGATCATTTTATATTTTTGACTAATAGTCCATAAAGGAGGGCATATTTTTCTTATACCGTGATGTAATTTTAAACTTCTTAATGTATTTATGTGTCATCTCCTTGAACCTCTCCCAGGTTATATTACTTAAGTTTAACCTGGTTTGTGTACTACAATATTTTAAGTATGGTTATAAGTATATAATGATCTTTAGGTGACATTGATTTATCAGTCAAGTGCAGATTTTCAAAATCCCAGATAGTGAACCCTTTATTGTAACCATGTGGATTACCTTCAGTATTAATTTACTCCAAGGCTGTTGTGAGTATTTACATTCCCAGAAAGTATGGATCAAATCAGCAATTGGTGTGTCACATGCCTTGGATGAAGATGAACAATCTGGATAATAAGATGCCATTTTGTAGGCGTCATGCAGGAACTTTTCAGAATCTTTGCTGCATACAGTACAGTTATTCTAATGGGATATATCTTACATTTATTTGCATTGTGTTTTAACTTCATTGATTGCGATGGTGTTGTCTAATTTTGATCAATAAAATGAATAAACCAGACCATCATTGTACAAATGTTTGCTAATAAGTTTGTATGATGTAGACATGGGTTTATCTGATAGTAATGAGTCTCATAAGTCTTTTATAAAATTTATCTTGGAAATGTCTAGGGTTCTGTCATTACATTTTTAGCATGGCAAATAAATAATTTAGATTAAAATTGTAATGTATCCCTTATGTAGGCCCAACTTAATTCTTAAGTTTTCCATGGAGTTCAAGCTCCGTTAAATAACATTTGCTGACTGTTTTATCATTTAGTATGGAAAGCAGGATCAGTTTAATGTCTTGTTATTTCATTTAAATTTATGATTACCTCTGACTGGTTGTAAAAGTTCATATTACTCTTTTAAATTCATAATGTCTATTAACTTTTGAAAAGTAGAACATTTTGCAAAAATGGTATTATGGAGCTGTTTCATAATTTGACATCTTTTGGCTCAATAAATTGTAAAACCTCAAGGTTGTTTTGATAAGGGCTTAGATAACCACTACATATTTGCATCAACAAATGAGTTAACATTTTGATATTCTGCTGGAATTTATAATTAAGCCATATCTATAATATTCTGGTAGAGCTAGACCTCCCTGAAGTTTAGAGGGTATTGATTTATGGTATGATGTGCTGATTTGGGTGCCAGAATGGACTTTTTGTTGATGTAATATGTTTAAAAATGTACTTCGTATCTGTTGGAAAGAAGAAGTTAAATGGAAAAGAATCTTGGTCATTATACTAAGTTTTATTATGGCCATCTTTTGATCGGATGGATTTAAGTTGCTCCATCTTGTAATATTACTTTCCATATTGATTTAAGCTTTATCAATGTAACAATTGTTTTGGGAGTGATGCAATATGTCTTGAATTAAATAGTACTCATGCATATTTTAGTGAAGTAGGGAGTTGTTTTGTCTAGGATCAGTTTATAGTTTGAAAATTTTCAGTAAGTTCTAATAATGTTTATGATTTTGGTAGGTCAGATTTAGGAAGGGATAAGTTAAAATTAAGATCAACTGCAAAATTAGTTAAAGGGACTAATTTAGTATAGTATGCATTTTGCCAAACTGACATAAATAGAGATGTTATGTGTATATATGGGTCCCCTACACATAGTCAACATTTCAGAATGTCAAAGACCATATTGCCAAGACCATAGGATTGACATTCGAAATGTCGACCATGCGGAACCGGCATCTCTGTGCAGTGCAGAATGGAAAGATTTCCATCTTCCACACTGTAGCGCGATCTCGGAGTTGATATATTTAAGTTACGGGGGTGTGGGGTGTTGCAGGGGGTGTAGCCCCCCTGCTAGTAGTGTGAAGCTAAGTTATTGTTGTTGTGTTTTTTTTTTATTTCATGGTCGAAATTTTGAATGTCAATCATATGGTTTCGGCCATATGGTCTTCGACATTCTGAAATGTTGACCATGTATAGTAGACCACTATATATATATATATATATATATATATATATATATATATATTTATTGTAGTATGCATTTTGCCAAACTGTCATAAATAGAGATTTTATGTGTGTGTATATATGTATATATATATATATGTATATATATATATGGGTCCCCTTCAAGACATCTGAAACCCAAAAACCCATAACATCTAATTTCATAACATTGAGACCAAAAATAACATCCCAGATATATAATGACACCAAACTACCAAACACACTTTCTACTATGTTTTTGCAGGGGGGGCTTAATACAGTGGGATTAGGAAATTAACCTTTTCCCACTGTAGTGCGATCTTGGAGATGGTATATTTAATTTATGGGGGTGTGGTGGGCGGAGCCCTCAACATGGGGGTGCAGGAGGGCTTGCCCCCCCTGTATAAACATAGTAAAAAGTGTTTGGTGGTTTGGTGCCGTTATATGTGGAGGGGATGTTATTTTCTTGTGATCTGTAGTGTTAGATGTTATGAAATTCGATGTTATGGGTTTTAAATAGATGTTTTGGGTTTTAGATGTTGTGGTCTTAATCTTATGAAATCAGATGTTATGGGTTTTAGATGTTTCAAAGTAGACCCATATATATATATATATATATATATATATATATGTGTGTGTGTGTGTGTGTGTGTGTGTGTGTGTGTGTGTGTGTGTGTTTTATATAGGTATGGGAAAAGAGGACATTCCTGTCGGTTCCATTTCTTATGAAAACAGATTTTGATTAAAAGTTATTTATGCATATCTGTAAATACCAATTTGCATAAGTTGCTTGGAAGGGTTAGTCAAAGAAGAGGGTATGTCAAAATGTTCCATAAATGAAAATAATACATTTAGGTTCATGCAATCAAATGCTTTTGATACCTCAATGCCCATTGCACAGATATTGTTTTTCTTTTTGCAATTTTACATTTGTAAGGATTCTAATATAGGTGTATAATCTCTTATTTGCCTTTTTAAAAGAATCTAGACTGATGTGGAGAAACAATTGAGGGTAGTATAGTTTTTCATTTATTTGCCAGCAGAGATGAATACATTTTTAGGTTCAGGTTAATTAATGTTATTAGCCTGAAATTTGATAGATATTTCAGATTTTAGGTGGTTTGTTGTATTAATAGCTCCTTTGTTCCATTTAAGCAAAGGTCTGAAATGACTTTTGAACTGATTTTATTAAACATTTTAAGAATAATTTTAGATATCTCAGGAAGGAAACATTTATAAAATTCACTGCAAAACCCTGAAGGGACAGGTGCTTTGCCTTTTTTCTAATTTTTATAGTATTTGTAATTTCCTGGAGTGTAAAATGTTGTTCTAATAGCTTTGTTGTGAGGTGATCCTTAAAAGGATATATCTTTTCCATTAGTACTATGTTCTCCATACAATTGTAAAAATATTTAGCTAAAGATCAATAATGTCATCTGAATTATGTAAAGTGTTGCCATTAAAATCTATAACAACTATGGGATTTCTGCTTTTAATAACCATACTAGTGTTTTAGAAGTGATTTATGCCCATTCTGAATATTTTGCCATGCATCTTGATTCAAACCAAGATAGCTGAATTAACTGAAGGAGATTTAGTTCCTATGTTAACTCCTTGATTTGTTCTTCTGTATCATGATTATTTTGAAACTGCTGCTCTTTTTGTAAATTAAGAAGCCTATGCTTCAATTACATTTATTTTTGTTTGTTCATCTTTTTATAGAAAGCGGCATTACTTATAACACAGTCCCTCAACTAAGCCTTTAGGGTAGCCCTGTGGATGTCTACTTTTAATTTTGACTTTATTATATTTAAGAAAAAATAATTTAATAATAGTCTTTATATCTTTTTTAATATCTTCTTTTTGTAGTAAACTTGTATGCTGCCAGCAGCACACATCGATGGTAACCATACAAAATACTGGGACCCACAAGACAGAGTCTCAAAATATAGAGACTGAATGGCCGAAAGAAGGGTTTATATGTACTAAGTCTGAGATGCCATTTCTCAGAATATTCCCCTTTCTCAGCAGTATGGTGATCTCAGAGTTGGTGCATATAAATCTGGGGGGTGTGGGGTGCAGGGGTGGCTTGCCCCAGCAATCTTAAAAAGAAGTGTAAAGAAGAAGAGCAATTTTCGAGATTCACTCTTCTCCGGGTTTTTGGTCTTTTTTATTGTTTTTTTTTTTTTTTTGGCTTGTTGCCACTCAGCCTTTCAAGTGATGACATTTCAATAGGGAACCCAAATGGATACTCAGATTTAATAGAACACAACTAAACCATCAACACACTTTTTACAAGGTTTTTCAGGGGCTTAATACTGGGATTAGGAAATTAACCCTTTTCCCACTGTAGTGCCATCTTGAGATGGTAAGTATTTAATTTGAGGGTGGTGGGCGGAGTTTTCAAATATTGGGGTAGAGGCTTGCCTCTGTATAAAACATAGTAAAAGTGTTTGGTGGTTTGGTGCCGTTATATGTAGGGATATTTTTGTGATCTGTAGTGTTAGATGTTATGAAATTCGATGTTATGGGTTTTAAAATAGATGTTTTGGGTTTTAGATGTTGTGGTCTTAATCTGCGAAATCAGACAAGGTGGGTTTTAGATGTTTAAAGTAGACTATATATAAGCATATATATATATATATATATGTGTGTGTGTGTGTGTGTGTGTGTGTGTGTGTGTGTGTATTTTATATAGGTATGGGGAAAAGGAGACATTCCTGTCGGTTCCATTTCTTATGAAACAGATTTTTGATTAAAAAGTATTTATATCTGTAAATACCAATTTGCATAAGTTGTTTGAAGGGTTAGTCAAAGAAGAGGGTATGCCTTCCAAAATGTTCCATAAATTAAAATAATACATTTAGGTTCATGTGCAATCAAATGCTTTTTGATAACCCCAATGCCCATTGCATGATAATAAGTTTCTTTTCTTTTGCACCTTTACATTTGTAAGGATTCTAACAGGTGTATAATCTCACCTGGCTCTTTAAAAGAATCTAGACTGATGTGTGAGAAACAATTTGAGGCGGTGTGCATAATCTTCCGTAATCTACCACAGCAGAGATGAATACACTTTTAGGTTCAGGTTAATTAATGTTATTAGCCTGAAATTTGATGGATATTTCAGATTTTAGGTGGTTTGTTGTAATACGCCGCCTTTGTTCCATTTAAGCAAAGGTCTGAAAATGCATTCTTGAACTGATTTTATTAAACATTTTAATAATTTTAGATATCTCAGGAAGGAAACATTTATAAAATCTTACTGCAAAACCCTGAAGGGACAGGCAGGCTTTTACCTTTTTCTAATTTTTTATAGTATTTGTAATTTCCTGGAGTGTAAAAATGCTGTTCTAATAGCTTTGTTGTGAGGTGATCCTTAAAAGGATATATCTTTTCCATTAAGTACTATGTTCTCCATAAGAATTGTAAAAAATATTTAGCTAAAGATCAATAATGTCATCTGAATTATGTAAAGTGTTGCCATTAAAATCTATAACAACTATGGGATTTCTGCTTAATAACCATACTGGTGTTTTGTGAAGTGATTTATGCCATATTCTGGAATATTTTAAGCCATGCATCTTTGATTCAAAACCAAGAAAGCTGAATTAACTGGGAAGGGAGATTTAGTTCCTATGTTAACTCCTTTGATTTGTTCTTCTGTATCATGATTATTTTGAAACTGTTTTTTGTAAATTACAGCAAGTTTATGTCAATTACATTTATTTTTGTTTGTTCATCTTTTTATAGAAAGCTGCATTACTTATAACACAGTCCTCAACTGGAGCCTTTAGGGTAGCCCTGTGATAAGTCTCACTTTTAATTTTTGACTTTATTAAATTTAAGAAATAATTTAATAATAATCTTTATATCTTTTAATATCTTCTTTAGTAAAACTTGTATGCTGCCAAAGCAACACACATCTCCATGGTAAATCCATACAAAATACTGGGACCCAGACAAGACAGAGTCTCAAAATATAGAGACTGAACAATGTAAAGAAGGGCTTATATACTAAGTCTGAGATGCCATTTCAGAATATTCCCTTCTCAGCAGTATGGTGATCTCTAGAAAGTTAAGTGCATATAAATCTGGGGGGTGGGTGTGTGGTGGCTTGCCCCAGCAATCTTAAAAAGAAGTGTAAAGAAGAAGAGCAATTTTCGAGATTCACTCTTCTCCGGGTTTTTGGTCTTTTTTATTGTTTTTTTTTTTTTTTGGCTTGTTGCCACTCAGCCTTTCAAGTGATGACATTTCAATAGGGAACCCAAATGGATACTCAGATTTAATAGAATGGGAAGAGGCCAAGAATTTATTTGGACTGCGGGTTACAGATTTCCTTTCCTATCAAAGATTAATATCAGAATATAGATGCAAAGAAAGAAATAGGGGGTCCTAAATGAAAGACCAGAATTAGTAGAGTTGGTATGGAAGAGCTCTCGGATCATGTGGCCCAGGCAGGTATGACCCTAGCCCTGAGTAGCAACCTGCCTTTGCCCACAATGATACCACAATATAAGGACAAAATGATTGACTTCAACAATTGGCTAAGCTTCTAGTGTCATTCAGTGGGAATCCAGTATCTGTCTGCCTGGGACGACATGATCGAGCAAGAATACGATGCTTTTGCCAGAGATGGTCTGCAACTGTCACCTTCTTGGGATTCAGGTAACTGGCTAAGGCTTCTTTTGCCCTATAGTGCTTTTTTAGGCAAAGTTCAAAGTGACAAAAACACCACCGTGAACAGGTACAAGCATGCAAAATCTGAAGCTGTAATGCTACTTCAATGCTGAGAAGCCTGAAACCTTAAAAATGCATTCTGAGGCACTCCTAAAAATGGAGAACATCGATATCTGTGCAGTAACTGAGACATGGTTCAAGGCTCCAGAGAGCACCCCTGCAATTCCAGGCTACAACTCTTACCACACATTTTGGCTATCAAACCAGGATCGAAACACTAAAGGTGGAGGAGTGTCCATTATCACCAATGATATTCACACCACCAGGTTAGCTGCCCAACACAATGAGTCTGAAATTCTCCAGGTGCAACTAACCTCAGGGTAAGACTGGCAGGATCCAAATTGTAGCCAGTTGCCAGATCCCCACCATGCCACAAGATTCCTACCACACCTTTCTAAACATACTAGAAAAATATTAATATACAACCAAACACCCTAATACTGGGTATTTCAACTATCCTGCCATTAACTGGTGCTTACCGTGCACAACCAATCTTTGCCCAACGGTTCTTTTGAATCATAAATTTGGTGTAATGGATCAACTAATCCACCCAACCAGCAATATCCATAGACCTGGTCATTACCAACATGGGAAATCGATGTCGGCCACCTATGGTCACTCCATTCGTTGGTCAAGTCAGACCATGCAGAATCACCAACATCCACATCCCACCCCACCCCCAGGTAAGGAAACCTCATAAAAATTCTCCAAAGCCAACTTCATGCTACTCAAGTCAGAAGTTGGCAAACTTCATGACACCCTGCAGACGGGAACTGAAAGTCTCTGACTGCTGAGTCTCATACCAAGGCACATCCACTCATACATGCAACGTGCCATCCCAAATAGAAAGTCCAAGATGCTCTCTCCAAAAAAGGAAGCCAATCTGGTGGTCCACTGCCATAAGCAAACTTTTACAACAAAGGAAAAAAACTGTATTTGTAGAAAAAGAGAAAAATCCCAGGATGCAAAACCCCTTACCGGCCCTCAGTAAAAGCTGAGATCCATCATAAAACTTCTCCCAAAGTTACTCATAAAAATAAAAATTGCCAAAGATTCCAAACACAAAACCACAAGGCATTCTATTAATATTATGTCAAGAATCTAAACGAATTTTCAGATCTGATCTGAGCACACAACAGAATGGGTATTAAATGGCATGATCCTCAAGGATATTGCCAGTATCCTGGCAGATCAACTCAGTGCCAACTTCACCTCCTCTCTCCCTGCTAAATGAACGCAACTCAATACTGGAAAATTGCCAAATTCCAGTAATAATGGCCACACAGATAAAAAACGCACTCTCCAAAGCTAAGAATACAGCATCCTTGGGACCAGAAACCATCCTGGGCTGTGTACTACATGAACTACAAAATGAATCACAGCACCATCACCTAAGTGGGTCTATGTTTAATCATACCCTCACCTCAGGCTTTGTGCCCACTGATGTGCAGAGCTACAGTTATCCCACTCCACAAGGGGGATCCACCCTGATCCCGGGAACTATATGGCCCCTCATCAGTCTGGATTTGTGCCTGATTCAAATGCAAAAGTGAGCCATGGAACGTATTATCATGGAACTTATGAACAAAGACACTGGCAACCTTAAAACACTGGACCCCACCCAGTTTGGGTTTGTGAAGGGCTGATCTTGTCTTCTGAACCTTATTGACTTCTTCAAATCAGTCTCCTGAGCTGTGGATGAGAATAAGGCAGTCCACATAGCCTAAATGGACCTCGTCAAGGCCTTTGACACCATCCCCCACTCTGGAATCATAAATAAACTTACTAAGCTGGGCATTAATCCCTACATCACTCGATTTTGTTAAGATAATCCCCTTTGTTCATCTCCCCCTGAACAAAGAGGATTATCTTAACAAAATGTCTGAACATGTACTAGATGAAGATTTTTATGAGCAAGTATCTTTGAATTTTATTAATTCATGTTATTCTAGAATTAGATTTATTTTGTTGACATGTTGGAACAAGAAGAAATTTCTAGAGAAGTGTATGAATTTTTAGAAGTGAAATTCACTGTGCCCCCCCTTTTTGGGATCCCAAAAATATATAAATGTTTGTGGGACCCTCCTATGAGACCAGTTGTGAGTGCTAGAACTTCTATCACTCACCTCATGGCTGTATATATAGACAAAAAAGTAAAAATGTTGGTATCTGATTACCCACATGTTATGAAAGATTCTTGGGATTTTCTGGAAAAAATAAATATAGTACTAGTTTAGCATTTGTTACTATAGATATAGTACATTTCTTTAATGTTATCCCACAAGATACTGGAAAAGAAATGTTTCATGACTTTATTCACAAATCTGGCCATTTTTTAATGCTAATGAAATTAATGTGCTTGATGCATTGTTAGATATGGTTTTGAAATATAATTTTATTCATCTGGATAGGCAAGTTTTTCAACAAAAAAAGAGAGGTTGCTATGGGGGCAAGCTGCGGCCCAGTGTTTGCGAACATAGTATTACTTCAATGGGAAAAGCAGTTTATATTTAACAACGAAAATGTTCCACCTTATTATTTATATGCGAGTTTTTTGGATGACATTTTTATTGCATGGGATGCTAGTAAAGTAGACATTGATAGATTTTTGCAATATTTACATTCCACTACCTCTTACTTAAAGTTTACATACCATTATAGTACAGTAAGTATTAACTATCTGGATGTGTTTATTTATAAGGATGACATGGATAAAAGTATACAGAGCACAGTGTTTAGGAAAGCAACATACTCTAATAGCCTTTTGCAATACAGTAATTGTCACCTGATGCACCAAAAGTGGGGAATTATTAAGGGGCAATATATAAGGTTAGCCTGTATGATCTCTAGAGAAGAAATGTTTCTCAAAGAATGTGTAAATTTGAAAGGGATGTTTATAACTAGAGGTTACCCCCCTGATTTAGTTGATTTAATATGGAGGGAAGTCCTTCAGAAGAGACAGCAGAAGGAGGCGATAGCCATTTTGTTAGATAACAAAACTTTGGTTTATCAGAGAGAAACAAATAGTGGGTACAACTGTTCATTCATTACCACTTTCACTGAAGACTATGGTTACATTCGGAATATTATTAATCAAAATTGACTTGTTTTTCAAGCATTTGAAGGGGTATCTGACATTTTGGGAACCAAACCAATATTTGTCACTAGAAAAGCTAAATGCATCAAGAACATGTTGGAATCAGATGACAAGATATATACTGCTATTAGTGAAAGGACTTGGGGTACTTATAAATGTGGTGCATGCAATTTGTGCCAGCATATTTTAGAGAAACCTAAGGTGCTTATTAATTGTATGAAAGTAAGGACACACTTTTTTGTAATTGAAATCAATGGGAGTGATTTATGTGGCTTTATGTAAAATGTGCCCCTGTTTTTATGTTGGGAAAACCATTCATAGTTTTAAAGAATGCATTTATGAACACATTTATGACACCAAGCAGAGGAAAACTACTAATGCATTGTATTGTCATGTAGAAAAACATCCAGACCATGTTTTTTTATTTTTTGTTATTGACACCATACAGTGGAATTTACTGGGGGGACCATGGCATGACATGGTAGAACCGTGGGAGTTGCATTGGCAACTGAAATTAAATGCCACCTCACCCCCAGGTTTGAATGAGTCTTTATCCATAGCTTGTGTTTTAAGACTTATGTCTCACTATATTTAATTTGTTATTATGTTATACATTTTAGGGAAACATTAGGTTAGGTTTTTTTCTTAGTATATATTTGTATAGAGTTTCATGTATTTTACTATATGAGCAAATAGCCTTTAAGATTAAAATTGGTAGGTGGGATGGGTCATGTGATTTTATTGTTGGGTTATTTTAACTGAATTTTTGTGAATTTTTTTTATTCTGAAGAAGTGTATGTTATATACACACGAAAGTGCGTAATTCCTGTAATAAAACAGTTGTGAACTGGTTCTGGTCAGTTTCTGTTTGGATTCCAGCAGTTGGTTCAGTGATTTTTATATTAAAAGCAGGAATGACATCATTTTCCTTATCTATTACAGTCAATTTACCTCCCATGACTCTGTGCCCCACATTTGCTTATTAAATAGGTATAACTGCCATAGTTGTTGATCTGTAGATAAGAAATAGAATTGTATAATACGCTATAGTGTTTATTAATACAATCAGTGACAAATTTGTACTCCTAGAAATAGATATCTTTATCATCATGTCAATAAAATTTTGCTTCTGTTTTTTGTAGTCTAAAAAATTAAAATTTAACTGCTCAGGTTTTTGGATATTTTGTTTGTTAATAAACATGCAGCACCCTATTCTTTTCCATAGTCCCTAGTCCCCTGGGCCTAATCCTATCCCCATTTAAATATGACGAGTTAAGTGTAACAAGAGTCATGATAATAATTTGAGGAGCCAACAACGTAATATGAAACAACATAAAAATATAGAGTGTAAGACTCTCACCTTATACACTGAGTTAGAGACAAAAGTTTAAAAACTACATTAACAGATATCAAAGCACATAATGGAACATCACTAGTACAATTTCAACAGTGCAGCTGCAGAATATCTGTAAACTGGAATCAGTCTAACTTTAAATAATAATAGATTAAACAAGATAATTTCATAGTATTTGTAATCTTAATGTTATTAACAAGATAGTAATTATCTGTCTAATATTTGGATACATGTACCGAAACAGACTGTAACAAGTGAACTAAACTATTTAAATATGAACATGAAATAATATACAGTTGCATTAAGGGAGATAATTATTTTGCCTCATTGCATTCATAATATGTTTTTTATATATTTATGACTTAATATGTATGATTATATATCCTCTAATATAAGTGAAAGTTTAGGATGACAAGAACATAAAAATGTTTGGTAACATATGGAGACTATATCCTGCTTCAAGATAGAGTTGGGAAGGTCACTATTTAATGCCATTCATCTTCTGAATTCTCTAATTTGCTTTACGCTAAATTGTTGACTAATTTTAAACTTATACAGTAGAAAGAATATGAATACTATGCTGGACAGAGAGAAATTGTTGAACTTTGTTGAATGTATGAATAGCTCCACTGACTTCCTAAAATTTACCTTGAATCACTCAGTAGATCATATCTCATATCTGGATGTGAGTATTAATAGACTCAGTAATGGGTTGCTTAATACAAATGTATATAGGAAGTTATGTCACAGGAATACCATCCTACATAGAGAAAGTATGCATCCTAAGTATGTATTCGATAATGTCATGAAAGGCCAGATAATGAGGGCCTCTAGGTTGAACCCTACTGATGAAGGCTATGTGAATGAATTGAAAGATCTGAAAGCAAGGTTTATGCGGAGGGGTTATAATGAAAGTATTTTTGAATGTACTGCTGTGAATGTAGATACCCTTAGAAACACTAGGGCTAAACCGTACTTCTCGGAACCTTTACCAGCTCCAGTAATGAATAATTCTCCAGTTTTAAATAAGAGTAGAGCTTCTATGTTTTATACTAAAGATTCTATGGATCTGAAACATATTATGGAGAAACATTGGGATTTATTGTTGCTAGACCCTGATATAAAGGATATTGTGGGACCATGTCCGAGTATTACATATAAGAATCAACCCAATCTGAAGAGGATACTGTGTAAACCCAGGAACAACTTAGGCTCAGAGAGACATAATACACAGTTGACAAACACAACACCCTGTGGCAAATGTAATCAGTGCATATTTATTGATGAGACAGTAAGGTTTGTTCATCCAATCACTCAGCGTAGTTACAGTTTTCGCACTAAGACCTCATGTGAAAGCTCAGATATAGTGTATATGGCAACCACCAGCCAGAAGCATGTGAAGCTATGTTGCTGGTAAAACCAACAGGTCACTCAGAGAACGCGTTAGGGAACACATATATCATATTAGGACAGCCTCAGTGATGAATGCTTTGGCAAAACATCATAAAGAAAATGGAATGAGTCATACTTTTAAATTTTTTGTCATTCAGAAGATAGAACCGAATAAGAGGGGTGGGGATATTGTCAATTTTACCCTTGAGAATGAGATGAAATGGATCATAAGGCTGAGGGCAGAGCATTACCCAGGCCTGAATGATAAAGTACAGGTTAGACCGTTCCTTAGGAAAAGGAAATTGCATGTACCAAAGCAGTAGAGCCTATATGTTAGCTCTTCTCATAAGGATCCATTAGATGGCATTGGACTATATTTATCATTGTATGTGGAAGAAAATATTTATTTACTATTCACATATAGACTTTTTGTCTTAATCCATGTTATCTTTTGGGTACTGGTCACATGCTCCTCTCTTTTTTCATTGGATTACATGTATACTCTGTTTTTATGTATTTTTATCATCATTTTTCTCATCATATATATTTTTTATTTTCCACATCACATTCTTTATTCTTGGTTTTTTTGTTTTGGTTTATTTGAGGTTAATTTTTGTTTTCGCTTGGAGTGTAGCTTTAATATGTAATCAGTAGTTTGACCTTAGGCTACGTTCAGATTTATGATCGCTTGAACGTGTTGCCTCCATGGTCACAGTGCTTCCACGAACTGATCGTCCTGATAGTTCAGGTTATTATGTGGTCTAAAGTCGATCGCTTTTATCTATTTTTATTTTGTAATGCCAGTTTGGTTTAGAACATGCCTAGGATATACGTACGAGGTTGTAGTAGTGGTAGGCGATGTCCATACATGCAATGTCCAAGTTACATGTGTACCTTGAGTATGTGAAGTTTGATTATTATTTCATTTTATTTTCATTCCCGATCCTTTATGTTCTGTTATGATGTGCCTCATCTGGTGTCTTCCAGTAGAGGATGTACATTTTGAATATATGCATGTTTTCTGTGTAAGTTGTGGAATCATCCACTATGTTTTGAGAATTATTCAAGTGCCACTTGTCTGTCGTCCCCTTTAAGTAAATGATGACGACACATTTATGAGCATTGGAGTGTTGTTCATGGAGGGTGTAGCACGCTTGAAGTGTAGAGTAAGAATGAGCGTTGTTTGATTCTTTATGAAAGGACGCTGATCGCTATTTTCATAGCGGTAAGTGTAGGCTCAATGTTTGTCTCCACTCGCATAGCGTTTTAGCTTAGCATAGTGAAATGTATATATGCTTTTGATACGAGTTGCTTTATGACAACGTGTGTTTGAGGTTGTATTTTTCCTTTTACAAGGATCATTTTAAAGATTTGCTTTTATGAAAATTCTACTTTTGTATTTGTTTTTCTATTTCCATTTATGCTTAATATAGCAAATGATGTGAAGTGCATTTTGTTGTTTTTTAGTAAATACTTCCTTGCGTGCAATGAAGCAGCTCGCATTGTTTAGAATGCGTTTTGCACGTGAATGTTTTTACTTGTATTTCATTGCCTCTGTGTTGTGTTTTTTCAACCAATGGGAGGGTGGGTAATGTTTTAAAGGTAGCAGTTTGAATTTTATTTTGTTGTACAGTCTGAAGAAGCCACATGGTGAAAGCGCTCACTGTTATTAAAAGGATTAATGCTCTACATTGCTACTATTAGCGTGGTGATTTTCTTGTCTGAAAGTTTTGGTTCTGAAGAAGAGTGGGATGATTTAGTGAAAGGCTCTCCTTCCCCAACATTTACAGCCTGTGAATAACTCCGCTGGTATACAATCACCTGCTTTCAGAGCTCGGAACTGGGTCACGCTTGACACCAGCATCCGCTGCTGTTTGGATTATCATTTATTGTTCTTGCTGGTGTGATTTCCTACACTCAGGGGTAACATTTTGACTTTATGAAATAATATACAGTTGCATTAAGGGAGATAATTATTTTGCCTCATTGCATTCATAATATGTTTTTTATATATTTATGACTTAATATGTATGATTATAATCCTCTAATATAGAAAGAAAGTTTAGGATGACAAGAACATAAAAATGTTTGGTAACATATGGAGACTATATCCTGCTTCAAGATAGAGTTGGGAAGGTCACTATTTAATGCCATTCATCTTCTGAATTCTCTAATTTGCTTTACGCTAAATTGTTGACTAATTTTAAACTTATACAATAGAAAGAATATGAATACTATGCCGGAATTCAGACTTGTAAAATTCTTATCATGGAATGTCACACAGTCTCCTTTGTAATTAGCTTTATATCACATTTGTATCATACCTGGCCACAAATTACTTCCTGAATAATATGAAAATGAAACAGAAACAGGGTCTAGTGCTGAAATGGGGTCTGCTGTAGCAACATGTCCTTCCATCTGGTGACACTCTCTCTCACAAGGACAGAGTCAAATTGTTTGCCGATTTCTGATATCAAAAGGGGTCCGCTCTCACCTCACCAACAAACATCCAATAAGCAAACAGTTTATTTAATATAAATGCAAACACCTATGGAAGACTTTGCAGTTTCAAGTCTCCTTGTTTAAGTTGAATTCCTTAGTCTTATTTGTGATAGTCAATGAGGTATAAAATCAAATTAAATATGGCTTTGGCTTTTGCTGACAACATTATCTTGCAATGATAATTATGAGAAATTAGCAGCATAGTAGGATATTTCATTTGGAAACAAATCTTTTTGCCTATTAAGAATGAGAAGAACACTGATAGTTTGTGGCACATTTCTTTAAAAAGTTTTCAAGTTTGGAAGAGATAGAAGAAGATAGGTTGGTTAGTAAAAGAGTGTCGCACATTAGGGAGGGAAGTAGATAGGTAGTGGCGAGAGTTTGTCTAGTAGAAGACGAGAGGTTGTTTCTGTATAGCCTGCCAAGTTTTTTATGTTTTCTTTTATGTTTTGCTCTATGTGGGTATCAGATTTTAGGTGTTAATCTATAGTTACTCCAAGTAATTTAGCAAAGGGAATGACCTCTATGAGAGAGTCGTTAGAGCTGATAATTTGGAAGGAGTTTTTATCAAGAAGGAAGGATTTTGAGGGAGAGAATAGCAATATTTTGGATTTGTTAGCATTTAGAGAAAGGTGGTTTTGAAACATCCCGTTCTCAGTGGTTGAGAAGGCAGTTTGTGTCTATGTTTGGAGCTCAAGGAAGTTAAAGGCAGAGCAGACTAAAGTTGAGTCATCTGCATATTGTATGATTTTGGTGTTAGGTATGGCAGAGTGGAAATCATTGATAAAGATTTTGAACAGCACTGGACTGAAAATGGATCCCTGGGGTACACTAGTGGGGGTAGGTAGAAAGCATGAGGTGCCTTTTCTCCATTTCACAGCCTGAGCTCTATCAGACAGGTAACTTGAGAACCAGAATAGGGTATTCTGAGAGAGATTAAGGTTAGAAATGTGGATCAGGAGATGGGTGTTGGAGATAGTGTCAAAGGCCTTGGAGAGATACTATTTCTCCAGAATCACAGGCTTGGTTGATTGTATCTAAGAAAGAGAGAAGAGCAGTTATTGTGCTATGGCCATGTTGGAAGCCATGTAGGGTTGGAGTAATAAGTTGGTTTTGGGTTAGGAAAGGCATGAGTTGAAGGTGGATGCATTTTTCTAGAATCTTTGAGATTGGGGCATGGATAGCTATGGGGTGGAAGTTTGAGATATTATTGTTTTCTGCCTCCTTTGTGGAGAGGTAGAATAAAGACTGCATGCCACAGGTTGGGGGCATAGGATTCCTGTATGGATCTATTGATCAGGATGCTAATGGGGAGGGCAATTCCATTTGCGGCACTCTTGAGAAAGAAAGATGGGATATTGTCAGGGGCATTGAAGCAAGGTTTTATTCTGGAGAGTAGTTTTTTGATGTAAGAGGTAGTGATGAGTTTAAGTTCAAATATGGGACGAGGGTTAGGGATAGTGGGTTGGGTGGAGGCCAGGGTAGAGGGGTTGAGTTGAGGGGAAGGACTGTAGTTTGGGAAGATCTTGGTTAGTTCTGCTATTGAGTTGGTAGAGAAGAAGTTGAACAGAGAGGCTATTTCTGGATTGGATTTGCTGGTGTCAGGGCAGGGATTGTTTTTGGTACCTGGGTTAAGAAGTAAGTTAATTGAGTTTCAGAATTGTCTGGGGTTTTTGGAGTGGTTAGACTGGAGTTTAATATAGTAGGATTTTTTGGTCTTTGATAATTTGTTTTTTAGCAAGGTTACAGAGTTGTTTATATTTAAGAAGGGTTTCAGGGAGTTTGTTGTGGTGGTAAAGTTTCCAGGATTTGTCTCTTTGTTGCATAAGTCTTTTGGTATCTTTAGGTAGCCATGGGGCGGTATTGGTTTTTATTCTTTTTTTTCTTGGTGGAGCTAGGGAGTTTAGGGCATTTAAGAAGGTAGAGTTAAAATATTCTGCAGCATTGTCTAGAGAGTTTTTAGAGTATTCCAGTTTATTCATTTTAGGGAGTCAGAGAAAGCGTGGGTCAAAGTTACTAAGGTTATGTGTGTGAATGTATTGGTGTAGGTAAGGTGGGGAGTAGGTTGCTTGGTGGATGAAACTTGGCAGTTGGTCACTAATGGAATCTGAAATGGTACCAGAGTTTGAGATTTTATTTGGATGGGTGTCTAGGATCCAGTCAAGAGTGGAACTTGGGGGATTAGTTTCGCTGGGTCAAGCAATGGAGTTGGTTACTTGGGTAAAGTTGAATAGATTGATAGGGTGAGTTATTAATTTTGTGCCAATCTATGTTTACATCACCTAGTATGTAGGTCTCAAACTTAACATTAGTTGAGGTCCATAGGGGGATTTCTTCAAGGGTTGTGGTATTGTTTCCAGGTGGGATGTAAAGGGCCATGATACAAATGCTTGCAGTCCATGATGGCATGTGTGAGAGTTTTACTTGTTTGCTTTCTTTTCGCTTTGATATTGGTAGAGTGGTGTTCTGTTAATGAAAGTTTCAGTTTTGTTCTTTTTATTGTAAATCCTTGTCATATGGGGAGTTTAATATGACAGGTTATCATTATTCTTACTGCAGATGGAAATGGCCTCCATGTTCCAAATGTCCATGAGGGGAATACAATTCAGGGGACTATGCAATAACATCAGACACTGGGTTATTTGAAGAACTCCGCCATGAATATATATCAAATGGTCTTTAAAATGGAAGAGGTATATTTTGGAGTGATCACAAAATATTTTGGAGTGACTTAGGGTTATAAAGTTATGTTTTAAGGGAGAACCTTATGGCTAGGTGATTCACTAAAGAGGATGCATCATTAGTGACACATAAGAATTAGAAAAAGGAGTTTGGACATGGCCAAGACAATTGTCATTCCTGGTAGGCAAGGAAAGAAATGTGATCAAGGCAAAAGCATCAATACAATGGAGGAAACTTTCAGCAGGTTTCCTGGTAGTTGCATAGGTATGTCAGTTTATAGCCAAAGTCCCACATAAGTGTATTTGAATTGAAGGAAACCTTTTTTCACCAGACTTAGATAATCATCTTACACCAAAGGTGTAGAAAGAACCTATATTTGGCAATGATATGACATATACCATTTTACTGAGAACAGTGGCGGCTGGTGACTTCAAATCACAGGGGGGCTGCAGGAGACGCTGAATGGGTGGGGTCAAAGGGAAGGGGTGTGGTCAACCATAAAGGGGAGGAGCTATGCACAAAACCACAAAAAACTAACTTTAATTAAATATGCTGCCCTGGGTGGCAAACCATCATTATGAAAGTCCAATCAAGACAAAAATAAGTGTAGAAGAATAAAAATATTTCAATGCATTGGCTGCATGACAGCTTACTTAATATCTAGATGGAAACAAAAGGTTGTGAGGCATGAAAAAATAAATTACTTTTAAATACATTACTGGAATGCCAGTCAAAATCAAGTATAAGAAAACCAGAAGCACTCAACTCAAACCACTTCTCCTTGCACTGCAGTTCTAATTATAATATATTCAGCTTTATTAAAGTACCAAGCAACATGCTGAAAGTAGAAATCTATGTGATGCCCCCACTTGTAAAAATGTTTCTTATCCAAAAAAGACCTGCTGCCTGACAACTAGTTTCATGGGGAAAACATGATAAAAGTAAAAAATGAAAAGCAAACAAGAAACAAGCTCAAGATACATTGCTTAAAGGATTACTGTACAGGTTATGGACCACACATGATTGGCATTCTGTTTAGTTTACGGGTAAAGTCTGTAGAGATGACTGGAAGTCTCCAACAAGTGTAATGAGCGTTTTAAAATAATGGAATCCTGTCCTTTAATACCCAAGGCTTATACATTATCTAGTCAAGTATTCTCTGCATGGCAACAACAGAAAGGCTTTCAATGTTGGCAATTCTTTAACAGTATGCTTATTAAAGCTTACTTGCATCTTACGATGTCAGACAAGCTTACCTTATGGTCATTAAAGCATTGCTACTTAAACACAGAGCAACAGGCACTTTGAGTAATAAGCATAGATCTGAGTAATAAGCATAAATCAACAGTACAAAAATATGACAGAAACCAGACCATTCTGCAAAATCAAGGACAGATGAAAAGCCACTGTAGTACTTATGCAGTGTGTCCTCCCCATCCAAGGTAGATACAACTACTCCTTGCCTTGCTTGGACACATCCAGAGTCACTACATGGAGGAGTGGGGTGCAACAAGCATGTCATAATTTGAAATCTCTCTGGCTGACTGTGATGGCCCTGACACATTTGTCATACCTCTCAACCTCAAGAAATCTGGACAAAGCCATACACAGAAGTGGGACAAAGGCACAACAATAAGGACAATTTTTAAATATTGCTCTAATAAACTTAGAAAGATAATAGAATAGGTCTTGCATTAGTATGAATTTTCTGAAGGGTATAAAATCTGAAACTCAAATGTCTGTCATTTTCTAACTTCAGTCTTTAGTGATTTGTCACTAATTTGCCAAAAAACACAATTTTATGAAAAATGGACCAAAAATGTGATGCAAAAATATAAAATAGACACACAATACAGCTGCTACCTGTCAAAGAAGGTACACTTTAATATTAGTACTGCTACCTTGAGCAGCTGACAAAATAAAAGAATCTACATGCATTTCAAGTAATCTATAACTTTGATTATTACAGTTATTTCTTAATTGTAATCCCTCCATGTTTTCTTCCAAAATTGCTATTTTATGGAGGGATTATTAGGGGAAGAGCAACATTTTGAGCCAAAAATTGGGGACAGTTGAGAGGTTGGCTATGCCTAATTCTATAAAGCAATTTATTTGCATGTACCTCTCAACCTGTTAATGCAGTAAATCTGAACAAGGCCAAATATATTGGGGCACATATAAACAGTACTAAAATTGCTCTTGTATAAATTGAGACAGTTGATAGAACGGCTCTTACTTTAACATGCATTTTATGAAGGTTATGAAGTCTGAAACTTATTATTTAGTGACTTCTGGCAAATCATTTAGGAATTAAAACTACAAATTTTATGAACAACAAACCAAAACTAAAAAGCAAAAATCTATTCATTCTTTTGAAAATCTGGACAGTTGGGAGGTATAGTTCAGCTGGGCCTGTCTGAGTTTGCTGCCCCTGACAAAATAATGGTTGAATGGAGCCTCTGCAGCCATTCCAATGAACCATTACTTGGCTATTTCACTCCATTTACCATAAACACTAATGTGCATACTGCTTTACTTCAATGATGAGTTGGACTTCATTTGAAAGTTTTATTTTGTATTTTACAGCACAAACATTAAGTCATCTGTTAAACAAAGCAATGCAATCTCACAATGAAAACTTAGCATTAAAACTTATCTGCCCTTGAAACTCACATTCATTGAAACAGCATTGAAACCCACATTCAAAGAAAATACATTTTGCCAGTGGCAGATAAAGATTAATTTTGGGCTGTTTTCGAATCATAGACCCTTGCATATGAAACATACATGTGCTCTTTGATACACCTTCCTCATTGTACTAAAATTATATTCCTTGTAGGGTGTTTTAAATTTGTTTTGAACATTTTTCCAGTAAGCAATGAAACAAAACATATGCACCCATAATGGCAAAACTGCCCAGTTGAGAACATTTATCATAAAAAAGTCTACTCAGACTTCCACAGTCCACCATTATTAGTAAATATAAACAATTCTACAGTCCACCATTATTAGTAAATATGCACAATTCCACAGTCCACCATTATTAGTAAATATGCACAATTCTACAGTCCACCATTATCAGTAAATATGCACAATTCTACAGTGCACCTTTAACAGTAAATATGCACAATTCTACAGTCCATATTCAGTGAATTCAGTTCTTGCCATAGCTGTCAACCTTAGCACAAAAACCTGGACGAAGCCAATAATGGGGAATACAGTGACAAAAATAGGGACAAATTTAAAATATTCATCTTATAAACTTAGAAAATTGCTAGAAAAGAAGGTTGTGCTACTATGTATTCTGAAGAACATGAAGTTTGAAATTCAAATGCCAGTCAATTTTACTGCGGACAGAACAAAAACAATTTTCAGCAGAGACGCAGGGATTAATACTGCAGACACGTCTTTGTAAAATGGCAGGGCACCAGAGCAAATCCACACAAACACAGGGAGGAGATGCAGACTCCACACAGAAGCCACCCCAACTAAGAATCAAACCAGAAAACCTATAGGTGTGAGGCAACAATACTACCACTGCACCATCAAATCTGCAAGGAATTAAACATTCAGAAACCTGAAGTCTGAAATTTAAATGCCGGTCAATTTTACTGCGGACAGAACAAAAACAATTTTCAGCAGAGACGCAGGGATTAATACTGCAGACACGTCTTTGTAAAATGGCAGGGCACCAGAGCAAATCCACACAAACACAGGGAGGAGATGCAGACTCCACACAGAAGCCACCCCAACCAAGAATCAAACCAGAAAACCTATAGCTGTGAGGCAACAATACTACCACTGCACCATCAAATCTGCAAGGAATTAAACATTCAGAAACCTGAAGTCTGAAATTCAAATGCCGGTCAATTTTACTGGACAGAACAAAACAATTTTCAGCAGAGACGAGGGATTAATACTGCAGACACATCTTTGTAAAATGGCAGGGCACCAGAGCAAATCCACACAAACACAGGGAGGAGATGCAGACTCCACACAGAAGCCACCCCAACCAATTATCAAACCAGAAAACCTATAGCTGTGAGGCAACAATACTACCACTGCACCATCAAATCTGCAAGGAATTAAACATTCAGAAACCTGAAGTCTGAAATTCAAATGCCTGTCAATTTTATTTAACATTTGTTAATCAGGACAGTCTGACTTGGAACAAAAAAACAATTTTCAGCAGAGGCCCAGGAAGAAATAATGCAGACATGTCTTTGTAACATGGGAGGACACAAAAGCAAACCCACACAAACACAGGGCGAAGATACGGACCCCACAAAGAAGGAACCCCAGCCAAGAATCAAACCTAAGAACCTGCAGCTGGGAGGCAACAATGCTACTACTACACCATCAAATATCAAGCATTGCAACATTCACAAACCACAGATATTATGAGGAACAGATCAGATCAAATATGAGGCAAAAATCTGTAATTTATTTACAAATGGTGGTGGGTAGGGAACTCAAGTCTTTAACACCTGCATACAGGGTACAGGGTTCAAGCCTAAGGTATTCCCTACCACACCACCATGAGCACACACACACACACACACACACCTCTATCCAGTTAAAAGCACCAGCTAACACACACACCTCCCTCTATCCAGTTAAAAGTGCCAGCTAACACACACACAACTCTGTCCAGTTAAAAGCACCAGCTAACACACACACAACTCTATCCAGTTAAAAGCACCAACACATAAAGTAAAATGCACCATACACTTACCTGTCTGTTCTCCATACCATATCCTGCCCGCACAATACTCACAAAGACCCACGACATCCCAAGTAAAAGCTCCCTCCCGATGACTAACTGCTGCTGCAGTCTGGACGTGATATATCCTCCCAGCGTGTCTGTGCACAGACGTCTCCTGCCCATTTAAAAAAAAATAATTTTTTTTTGTTTTCTTTTTTAATTTTTAGTTTGAGGGGGCTGCAGTTCGGCAGCCCGATGCCACGAGCCGCCCCTGATTGAGAATTACTTGGACCTCTACTGATTCTAGTAATGTATCATACATGATTTGTCATGAAACAATATTGCCCCTCACAAATTTGAACATATTCATACAGCACCCTGTGGATCTGAATGGGTAAAAGGTGATGAACCCTGTCAAGAAGGGAATAAGGGAAGACTGTGCTAGAATCAAGTTGGTGTAGCAACACAAATATGCATGTATTCAAATCTGAGGAAGGCCTCAAGCTCAGACATTTTACTGTTCAAGCTTCAGTCATTGAGTTGTGCTACCTTGATATTGTCTGAATTGCTATTTGCTATGTGGGTATGTCCATGAGCTGAACTTTGCCTAAAAAAGGCCTTAGGGTGGCTTTAGCCAGTAAGAAAATTCCATACAATAAGAGGTGCAAGTGTAGCTCATGTGTGCCAAAGCAGGAACATCAGCTAAATGCCTTGTCCCAGACAAACTGGATTGCTATGGAATAACACCAGCTGTTAAAACCAATTATTTTATCTCTAAACATCAATGTCATTGTTGATGATTGTAAAATATAGCTCGGCATGAGTGACTTTCCTTCTTCCTTGCAGACATAGGAGGAGAGTGCCTTTGCATGTCCTCCAGGGTGGAGTTCCTCAGTTTGTTCACTCCTACATGGGCAACCACAAGGGCATATTCACACTTATGACTGCAATTGATCCTGGTGTCAGTTATAATATCCATTATTCTAGTACTAGAGAGAGAGAGAGAGAGAGAGAGAGAGAGAGAGAGAGTGAGAGAGAGACAGAGACAGAGACAGAGAGAGAGACAGAGAGAGAGGAAGGGTGAGAGACCATACTGTAAGCTTCTCTTTGTTCAGTCTGGTGAATGCAGTTTCATTCAGCCTAACTATGGAGTCAGAAATAATAATGACCTTGTGACACTCTACAGGAATATGAGACCTTACAGGAGTAGACTAGCAGTTATAATGATTCACAACAGAGTAGAGGTGGGGAGAGAGGGAGAGGCGTGAGTACCTGGATGGTTGAGATTTCTTGTATGAGTGACTGGGAAGCTTAGACAGAGATTTTTTTTACAACTTCATCATATATTAGTAGTATGTTATTACTACTGTTTATTGATGAAGGATGTTGTCAAGAGAAAGGCCTGCAAACTAAATATCTGCATCACTTGGATGTGGAATAAGTATGGTCCAGAAGTAAATATTTGTCATTAAACATGAGGATGTTGCTACACTGTCTCAAAGTTCCTAGACAAAAAAGAGGTGTGAGAAAACTGTGAGTCCATGATTACATTAGATGTACTGTTTTATGTAGGGAATTAAGCAAGTAGCAGTGAGCTGGCTATTGGCTACTATTTGCTGTTACTAGTGATGGTCTCAGTGCAGCTGCCTGCAGCTAGAAATCAATGTCAATCTGCTCCTTCTGTCACCAAGAGCAAAACAACAGAATCAATCCGAGGCTGGCTTCTGAATAGGTCATAGGCTGAAAACAATAGCACCAATCCCACGCTCTCTTCTGAGTAGGTCCCAGGCTGAAAACAATAGTACCAATCCCAGACTGGCCTCTGAGTAGGTCGCAGGCTGAAAACAATAGTACCAATCCCAGGCTGGCTTCTGAGTAGGTCACAGGCTGAAAACAATAGCACCAATCCCACGCTCCCTTCTGAGTAGGTCCCAGGCTGAAAACAATAGTACCAATCCCACACTCCCTTCTGAGTAGGTCCCAGGCTGAAAACAATAGTACCAATCCCAGACTGGCCTCTGAGTAGGTCCCAGGCTGAAAACAATAGTACCAATCCCAGACTGGCCTCTGAGTAGGTCGCAGGCTGAAAACAATAGCACTAATCCCAGGTTGGCTTCTGAGTAGGTCACAGGCTGAAAACAATAGCACCAATCCCACGCTCCCTTCTGAGTAGGTAACAGGCTGAAAACAATACCACCAATCCCAGGCTGGCCTCTGAGTAGGCCACAGGCTGAAAACAATAGCACCAATCCCACGCTCCCTTCTGAGTAGGCCACATGCTGTGTTGTGATCAGTTGTCTTCTCCCAGATGATGATGGACTCCACAGTCTTGGAGTCCGCACTTGGAAGATACACTGCATAATGCACTATGCAACTCAGAACAGTGTGGAACTGGGATTTGCAATGGTCCAAACATAAACTAAATGGGGTTCCCACCTAAACAGTAACACAATGATTTGGAAAAGTCATACTCCGATATCGCCCAGTCAAAGACAGCTAAGAATTGATGCCCCTGTGCTGATTGTAACATTAGGTAATAGCACTAGTCCCACCCTAGGTGCTGAGAGACATTCTACAGTGTCTAGCTACAAGAAGGTTCTAAAAAGTATAAAATTCAATGTCCTTTGCCTTCTTCTAGCACCATAATCAAAACGTTAGCATTATTTGCAAGTTGGTTCCTGTGAAGCAGGGTGCAGGTACTTCAGAGATTAACAGTCTTGCCCAAGATATTGCAAACTTTAAGTAAGTTGAAAAATGGGAGGGAAATGCTGTTGGTGCTGTTAAAGTCTTTGTTTCAGTTGGAGTTTTGAAGATTTGGCAGGAATGTTCGCTTTGGTATGAAGAACTCTTCGCAGAATGTTATTTAATGAGTGCTGTTTGTTATAAACGTGCTCCTCTGCATTTCATTATTTTATTTTCTTTCGTTCTTTTTTTTTTTTTTAAGGACTGTCATCAAGCCTACCTGCAATACCGGATCTGCTCCAATTTGCTTATCAAGCCAATTGCTGCACAGCAGATGTCATCTCATTAGCAGCTCATGAATCCATGACAAGCCTGGAAAATAAGAAGTGTTACGCTCAGATGCTATTCATTGATTTCAGCTCTTCCTTTAATACGGTCATTCCACTACATCTGATAGAGAAGCTGGTCCAGCTGGGCATCAGCACCCCCTTATGTAACTGGATGCTGGACTTTCTCACTGACAGACCCCAAAACGTATGCGTGGGTAAAAACAGCTGAAACAGTATAACACTGAGCACGGGAGTCCCTCAAGGATGTGTCCTGAGCCTGCTGCTGTTCACCATACTTTTGTATGACTGCATCTCCAGGAAGAGATCAAACCAAATCATCAAGTTTGTGGATGATACCACAGTTGTAGGTCTTATCAGCAATGGTGATGAAACAGCTAATAATGGATTTCAGCAGGAATCAGGAAGCATATCATCCACTCGGAATTAAAGGGGAAACAGTGGAGAGGGTGAAGAGCACCAAATTCATGGGGTGCACATCTCTGAGGATGTGTCATGGTCACCAAAACTAACTACATTGTCAAGAAGACACAATAACATCTACACTTCCTACGAAGGCTGAGGAAAGCAAACCTTCTACCTTCTGTCTCAAAACCTTCAATAAAGGTACCATTGAAAGCATCTTGACAAGCATTCTCATAGTTTGGTATGGGACCCTCAAGGCTTCTGACTGGAATGCTCTCCAAAGGGTGATGAGGGTAGTGGAGAGAATTATAGAGTCCTCACTCCCATCTTTACATGACCTGCATGAGGCTCGGTGTCTAGACAAAGCCAGAAAGATAGTCAATGACCTTACTTACCCTGCTCATGGACTGCCCTTCTGCTTAGCCTGCTCATGGACTGTCCTCCTGCTTACCCTGCTCATGGACTGTCATCCTGCTTAGCCTGCTCATGGACTGTCCTCCTGCTTACCCTGCTCATGGACTGTCATCCTGCTTGTCCTCAGGCAGGTGTTACCACAGCATATGTGGCAAGTCATCCAGATTTAGCAAGATCTTCTTTCCACAAGCCATCATACTGTTGAACTCTAAGAACATGCGCAATAACAGGACATCAGATCAATCAGTTACATTGCTGAAGGAAAAACTTCTCTGTGCAATACTCAATACAAATTGTTCTAAATGGTGCAATAGCCTAGGTTGGTTCTTCCCATAACTGCTGTACAATAATCAGGAGGCAAGATAACATTCTATGCACATAGAATAAGTGGTGTCTCATATTCTGTGCAATATATATATGTGCAATATTGATAGGGTGCTGCTGCTAGTTATATGAGGAGAAGCCTGTGTCAGGGCAACTGTGTACTGTTACTGTGTTGTTAAATAGTCACATTGTTTTCTTGTATTTGCATGAGCTGTTTACTGTTATGATGTGGTTAAATAGTCATGTTGTTTGTCTTGTATTTGTATGAGCTGTCTGCACTTAGAGACCAAAGCAAAAAAGTGTCATTCAGCTTACACTGTTGTGTTGGTTTGAATGACAATAAAGTTTACTTTGACTTTGACTTTCTTTATTAATATTCATGATACGTTGAATTATGTATCCTACTTAAGTACTTTGCAACTTAATTTAGAGAAGTGTGCTACCATATTCCATATGTCTTTGCTGTATAACTTTTGATGCTGCTGAAGGCTTTCTTTGTCCAGCTGTTTTTGAATAATCAGACACAATGCTGACTGGACAGTTTAATGTTCTGTCTTGTCTCTTTTACCTGACAATATGAAGCATAAGTTGGCCTTCTTTGTAGTCTAAAAGTTTAATTACTATTTGCCTTGACATAACACTGTTCGTTAAAGAAAGAGTTCTGGGTCTGGAATGTCATTCAATATTTAAAATCGTGGGCAGCTTTAAACTTAAGGCTTAAAATGAATCTGTTTGAAAAATGCTATAGCGCCTTTATTTTGAAATTCTTAAGTTAATTAGATTGATATTATTTCTCTTAGATTTATTTTCTAAGCCATCATGTTTTGTGTTTAAATAAGAAATGAGATTAGAACATGTTTGAAGTAAGTATTAGTTTCTTGCGTGACATAGTATTTAAAATAATGAAAAATGCAGTAAATAATGCCTTAACTTTAGGTAAGTAATGTTTTATTTATATAAATTAGTTTATGCCCAAATTAATTACATATTATAAGAAGTATTTATGGATTTCAATCTATTTTGCTGTTTTAAAAATAGTGACTCTCCACTAAAACTTACCTTTTGGACAGGTAAAACTTAAGTTACCTACTTTCACATCTAACTCCTCTAGTGCACACTGCAGTGTTTAGGATAAACCATTTTTTTATCTTACCTTTAAGCATCTATTGCAAGACCACCAGTTATTGTAGAGCCCACATTCTGCCTCTCGGTAGTCATCTTGGGGTTAGTACTTCTGTTTTCTCCTGGTGAGAGGAGTGCAGTGACATTATTTCCTGGAGACTGCTGATCACCAGAAAGCCTAATAACTGCTTTATAGGTGACAGCTTAGAATCTGTGCTTATATTCTGATCCTGGTGACAGTAGGAATAGAGTGAATTGATTCCTGACTCTTTCTGCTTGGAGAGTGAGTGTCTGTGCATAACATACCTGATTGGTCTGGTTGCTACTCGAGGCATCTACCAGAAAAAGGCTACAAGCCTGCATACCCTTGCATCATCAGGGACAAGACTGTGGATCACCAAATAGGCAGTGGCCTGCTTCTCTTCTTGGGGTTGGTGCTAAAACTAACTAGTTTTAGCTAGTAACTAGCCAGTTTTTTTTTTTAGTTTACGCACTCAAAACTGTTTCCTTGTGCTCAGCACTTGCTCAGAACTCATTGTAAGCATGAAATAAACTACAATTACTCCAGAACTTGACGTTCCTCACTTGTCAAGAGGGAAAACAGTTCTTAGTACTTAAATTAATAAGCAGCTATCCAGGCATGTCCATGGGTCAGCTCCCAGTCTTTTCTTCTGTCCACCTGATGAATCTGGGCATCTTGGGGCAATGTAGCAATTGCCTCATGTACACCGACAACCCTCTCCTCCTACCACCCAACACTACACCCTGTGAGAGATGCACTTATATAGCCAAACTGGAAGTCAAGCTCTCTCCAGCCAAGACTGGACTAGACAGTCAAGAGGAGAAGGGTAACACCTGCACCACAACACACTCAACACATAGTCTTTCAAAATCCACACTACCAAAACCCACACATAGAAACACAAAGCACACACCCACATTCACGAAGGCTGTCAATAAAAATCTGCCCAAGCAACAGAGATCTCCCAAGCTGAAATGCAGACAACCAACAACCCCCAACACTACCCAAATGGCACATAGCCCACAAAATCAATGTGCCGCTCACCCTCAGCCCATAAGGGAAAACAACGTACCCAACACACTAGTCATAGGTGACTCTATAGTCAGGCACACGTATGTCCCATTCACCAGGCTAAACAAGCAGAAAGTTACTGTCAGCTGCCTGTCAGGTTCCAGGATCCACCGCATAACACACACACTCAGGTCACTCCACAACAAGTACAAATACGACCCTGTCATTGTCCATGTCGGTGGGAATGACCTGAGATGTACCTCCCTGGACTACATGAAAAGAGACATGGAGGAGCTCTTGGATCTTGTAGCCCAAGCAGGTATGAACCCAGCCCTGAGTAGCATCCTGCCATTGCCCAGAATGATACCACAGTACAAGGACAAAATGATTGACTTCAACAATTGGCTAAGTATCTGGTGTCATTCTACAAGGATCCAGTATCTGTCTGCCTGGGATGACATGGTGGACAGACCATGAAGCTTTGCCAGAGATGGCCTGCAGCAGTTGCCCCTGGGATTCTGGATACTGGCTAAGGCTCTTGCCACCCCTATAGTGTCTTTTTTTAGGCAAGGTTCAAATGCTAAATTCACCACCATAACAGGTACAAGCAAGCAAACTCTGAGGGTAATGCTACTCAATGCTAGAAGTCTACACCTCAAAATGCGCTCACTCGAGGCACTCCTTAAAATGGAGAACATCGACATCTGTGCAGTGACAGAGACCTGGTTCAATGCTCCAGAGAGCACCTCTGCATTACCAGGCTATAATACCACACCTTTCGGCCACCTAACCTGGACCAAAACTCTAAAGGCAGAGGCTTGTCCATATTCATTAATAATATCCACACCTACAGGCTATTTGCTCAACATAACGCATCCAAAATTATCCAAATGCAACTAACACTGGGCAAGACTGCAATCCAGGTTGTAGCTTGTTACAGATCCCCACCATGCCCCAGGATTCCCACTCTTCATTTCTTAAGATACTGGAAAATATTAAGGTACAACCCAATACCTTAATTATGGGCAATTTCAAGTCCCCACCATCAACTGGGAAAACTACTCATGTACCAACTCATTTGCTCAACATTTTCTGAAATTCATAAATTCCAATGCCTTGGATCAGGTTGTCCACACCCCCACCAGTGGCAGCAATATCCTGGACCTGGTCATTATCAATGTGGGTAACCAGTGTTCCATGCCAGAGGTCAACTCCTCGCTAGGCAGATCCAACCACAAGCTAATCACCCTCGACATCCATATCCCACCTCCACCACCATTAAGGAAACCACCGTCAAAAACTAATCCAAAGCCAACTTCATGCTTCTTAAGACAGACGTGGCAAACTTCACGATAACCATACAGATGGAACATAGAGGTACAACTGCCGAATCTTACACAAATGCACTGTACAAGCACATACATGAGTGCATGGATCATGCCATTCCCAACAGAACCAAGATGTTATCCTCCAAAAAAGGAAGCCAATCGGGTGATCCCCTGCTATAAACAAAGTCTACAACAGAAGTAAGAAGCTGTTGCAAAAAAGAGTAAAATCCCAAGATTGGAGGAAATCCCTGGTCAGTCTCAGCAAGAAGCTGAGATCCCTCATAAAATTCTCCAAAGCCAGTTATGAAAATAAAATCACCACTGATTCCAAAGACAACCTCAAAACGTTCTACAGCTATGTCAAGAATCTCAATGGCAACACTCAGATCTGCTCTGAGCTACAGCAAAATGGCACTAAATATACAGAACCAACCGATATTGCCAACATCCTGGCAGATAGGTTCAGTGCTAACTTTACCCCCCTATCACCCTCCAAAGGGCCCATCTTAATACTAGAAGAATGCAAAGCCCCTGTAATCACAGATGAACAAGTAAAGACCACACTCTTCAAAGCCAAGAACACAGCATCCATGGGACCATACAACATCCCAGGCTGCATACTGCACGAACTACAGAACGAACTAGCACCCCACCTAAGTACCATGTTCAGTCATAGCCTCACCTCAGCCTATGTGCCTACTGAATGTTGCACAGTGACAGTTATCTCTCTCCACAAAGGGGGGGTGCCACCACGGACCCCGGAAACTACAACCCCATTAGCCTGACGAGCCTGTTCTGCAAGGCCGTGGAACATATCATCTTGGAGCTTATAAACAAAGACATAGGTAACCTCCAAAACCTGGACCCAACTCAGTTTGGGTTTGTAAAAGGAAGATCATGTGTACTATATATGACTGACTTCTTTGAAGCGGTCACTAGAGCCGTCGATGAGGGCAAGGTAGTGCACACAGCCTATCTTGATCTCGCCGAGGCTTTTGATACCATCCCCCACTCTGGAATTATAGATAAACTCACTAATCTAGGCATAAATCCCTGTGTTACAAGATGGGTGACCAATTGGCTCACTGACAGAACCTACACAGTAAAAGTAGCTGATTCTGAGTCTGACATCAGACCAATGATGACTAGAGTACCACAGGATTCGGTCCTGGGTCCTCTCCTGTTCGGCGTTTACTTCTCTGAAGTGCAGGCCAACACAGACGGTCTTTGGCTAACAAAGTTGGCAGATGACTGCAAACTGGGAGCCATAATAGAATCACCAAATGATGTAGACATTCTACAAAAGGGCCTCACAGAGACAGATGCTTGGTGTCAAAGTCATGGCCTCAAACCCAATGTCAAGAAGTGCATTGTCATCCCCTTTGGGAAAAACTTGGTACCCATGAACTACCACATAGGCGGTAGCTCACTAAACACTGAAAGTGTGATAAGAGATGTTGGGACATAGGTGGACAGTAGTCTCTCCTTTGATAATCACATCACCACAGTTGTCAGGGAATCCTTCTATGTGGCACACATCATCACAAAAGGGTTCTCCTGTAGAAAAAAAGGAGGTCATTGTTCCTTTCTACTCATCCCTCTTCAACAATGCCCCGTTTGGCATGCATCTCACAAGACACCTACAACAATTGCAAAGGCCAAAGAAATACCTCACTAAGAGGATTACTGGCCTCAAACAGATGCCATACGCAGACCATCTAAAAAAACTCCAGCTCTACGCATATCGCTTACTCAGAGGTGATCTCTGCCTAACATACAAAGCTATGTCAAACCCAGAACTGTTGGACATGCTACACTTAAAGAAATCCCAGTCTCTCCGAACCACACACTCCAGGGATCTAAACCTTGTCACCACAATAAACAAAACATGCAGGAGGGATAGATTCCTGTCCCAGAGACTTCCCATACTCTCGAACAAACTGCCCATTCATGTCAAGCAAAGCTCCTCATTAGGCCTCTTTAAGAAAAATCTTGATGACTGGATGGGAAATAGAAAATTCACAAAGGAGATCACTTCTGTGGCACTGCTTGACAGGGGCACAGGAAAATAATTTTCTTAGGTGGTGAAAGCCAGGGAACCTATTTGGCTAGGCTTATATAGACCCCAGGTCCAATAACCTAGTACCTACCTATGAACCTATGCTATCATAGCAAGAACATTTATGTTTTTACAAATTAAATGAATATTTGACAGTCTGTCACTTGTCTGCTGCATTTTATGCATTTTTACACAAAGTAACTAAAACAGCTTAAATACTTTTTTTAGGATCTAGTATTCTAATATTTAATAGCCAAAATCACAACTAGCAAAGCACTCAGGTATGCAAATCTGCGTAGTTAATTTATATTATGTCTATGAAGGAAACGTGTCTGAATTCATATAATTGAATTCTTCTCATAGACATCACCTTCTATCAACTTTTCAAAAGAAAAAGGAAAGAAAGTATGTATTTCTGCAGGGGAATTGAACTCTTGCACCCCCACACCCCAGGCATAAATACATACTCTTGAGTTCACATAATAAGGAAAGGGGGACCTTCTAACTACTGTTTCACCACCATCCCCACCCCTCATTCTTTCTCTCCTGCCTGTAATTATTATAAATCCAAATGCTTTGTAATACTTTGTAAATTCTACAATTATCTTAGCCCTTTTTTCTATCTAGATAACCTCAGATGTTCAACTGTAATAGGTTCATAGGTTCATAGGTTCATACTAGGCTATCTGCCATAGGGCATTTATAAGCCTAGCCAGAGTGTGTGTGGCTTTCGCCACCCCTTGGGGTGAGAATACTATGCCCATTTAGGATTTAGTTTACTGTGCCTCTGTCTAGTAGTGACACAGAGATGACCCCCGGGGTGAACCTACGATCTCCCATCCACTCGTCAAAATTTCTCTTGAAGAGAGTTAGTGAGGGGCTCTGCCTAACATGGACTGGGATTCTGTCCCAGAGTGTAGAGAGCCTCTGGGTTATGAATCTGTCCCTCCAACATGTCCTATTTATTTCTGTGTTGAGGTTCAAATCTCTTGCTCTCATGGCTCTGATGGATTTGAATTTTCTGAGGTGGAGCATGTCCATTAATTCCAGATTGGACATGGCCTTGTACGTCAGGCATAGATCACCTCTGAGTAGGCGGTATGCGACTGAATAGAGCTGGAGTTTCTTCAGCCGGGCAGCATATAACATATGTTTGAGACCCTTTATTCTCTTGGTGAGGAACTTTTGGGGTCTTTCTAACTGCTGCAGGTGTCGGGTAAGATACATCCCAAATGGGGCATTGTACTAAATCATGGGCCTGATAAGAGAAGAGTACAGGGGCACAATGACCTCTCTTGATCTAGATGTGAATCCCTTCATGATAAGGTGGGCAATATAGAAGGTCTTCCTAACCACCTTGGCAATGTGAGTGTCAAATGAGAGGTTACTGTCGGCTTGGGTCCCTAGGTCCCTGATTATCTCTTCCGTACTTAATGGATTACCACCTATGTGGTAATTTGTGGGTACCTTGTTTTTCCCAAAGGGTATGACTATACATTTTTTGGCGTTCAGTTTGTACTGCAAAATAGTGTTCCTACTGTAAGTTGTAATAGTCTGTATGCCTATTAGGTATCTTAGTTCTCTAGTAAAATAATGACTAATTATTTGTTTAGCTATGTTACTCACTGAACATTGGAGTTTTAGCTAGCATATCTTTCTTTTGTTATGTATATGCTGTCTTTAAACTAATTATTATTCTACTGTTTTCTGTATCCATCTCAGGCTGGTCTGTAAAACCCCTATATAGATCAGTACCCTATGTGTTTATACAAACACACACGCACACACGCACACACACACACACACACACACACACACACACACACACACACACACACACACACACACACACACACACACACACACACACACACACACACACACACGCACATACACACACACACACATACATTTACTCACTGATTTTCAGCACACACATTCAGATATACTAGTCTCAGATTCTGACACGTACAAAGTTCACTTTTCTAATTTAACACACACACACACACACACATGTATGTGCACGTGCACACACGGACACATGCGAGCACACAAACTACCAGTGAAAGATCTCTCATTAAGACACAGGCACTTTCATAATCCCATCTCATACAGATTTATTCTGTAATCCAATACTCCTGCACACACAGGTTTATCCCCAACAATCTCGCAGTGGCATGCACAGACGTTTGCCAAAAGTATAATTGATAAAATGGTCTGATGACTCCCATATTGATGAGAGTCATCTTTTGATACAACCAATATAATCCCTAAAATATATATGCTTGTACTGTGCAATTAATAGCACAAATTAAAAGAGAAATACGTTTATAGTCCCTGTGTGGGGGGCTTTATTCCCTACACAAACATCACCTTTAATTTATTATTTCCCCTACATAATCATTGCATCTGTGGGACAAAGTGGTCAATAACAAACAAAGAAAAACCTGCCACACACTTTTTTTATTTTTGTAAGGATGCAGCCTTGAAGAACATAACGATGAATACATTGGAGCATACCTCTCATCTGTACAGATGTTCACACAATGTCCAGATTTTTGCCTCATATTTTTGGTCTGTTTTTCATAAAATTGAGGCTTTCTGCCAAATTAATGCAAATCATTAAAGACTGAAGTTAGGCAATAATGACAGGCATTTGAGTTTCAGGTTTCATACCCTTCTGAAAATCCATGTTAATACAAACCCTGTTATTCTATCAACTTTCTAAGTTTGTAAGAGGTATATTTAAAAATTGTCCCTATGTTTGGGGCTTTGTCATACTTTTATTTATGACTTTGTCCAGATTTAGGTTCATAGGTTCATAGGTTCATACTAGGCTATCTGCCCGAGGGCATTTACAAGCCTAGCCCATCGTTTTGTGGCTTACGCCACCCCTTTAGTATGGGGAACTATACCCATTATTTTGCTGTGCCTCTGTCGAGCAGTGACACTGAGGTAATCCCTGGGGTATATCTGCGATCTCCCATCCATTGGTCAAGATTTCTCTTGAACAAGGCCAGCGAGGTGCTCTGCCTCACATGTACCGGGATTTTGTTCCACAGCATAGGGAGTCTTTGGGTGATGAATCTATCCCTCCAGCACGTCCTATTAATAGCCGTGTCAAGGTTTAAGTCTCCGCCCTTGTGGCTCTGATGGATCTAGATTTTTTGAGGTGAAGCATATTCATCAAATCTGGGTTTGACATGGCCTTGTATGTTAGGCAAAGGTCACCTCTGAGCAAGTGGTAAGCGACTGAATAGAGCTGGAGTTCTTTCAGTCGGGCAGCATAGGACAGATTTTGAGACCCTTTATCCTTTTGGTGAGGAACTTTTGTGGCCTCTCCAGCTGCTGCAAGTGTCGGGTCAGATACATTCGAATGGGGCATTGTACTCAATCATTGGTCTGATGAGTGATGAGTAAAGGGAGACTATGACCTCCCTTGATCTAGATGAGAATCCCTTCATGATAAGGTGGGCAATGTAGAAGGTCTTCCTAACTACTTTAGCTACATGGGTGTCGAATGACAGACTACTATCAACCTGGGTCCCCAGGTCCCTGATAACTTCTTCTGTGCTCAGTGGATTGCCACCTATTTGGTAGCTAGGGGTAACCTTGTTTTTCCCGAAGGGTATGACTATGCATTTTTGGCATTTAACTTTAGGCCGTGGCTCTGGCACCAGTTATCCGTTTCTGTGAGACCCTTCTGAAGGATATCTGTGTCAGATGTGTTTTCTACTATGCTGCCCAGTTTGCAGTCATCTGCAAACTTTGTCAGCCATAACCCTCCTGTGTTTGCTTGTACTTGGAAAAGTAGATGCCAAAGAAGAGTGGGCCCAGGACTGAGCCCTGTGGGACACCACTTGTGACAGGCTTTGAGTCTGACATGGCGCCAGCAGCTCTGACCCTGTGGGTTCTGTCACTCAGCCAGTTTGCAACCCATCTTGTGATGTATGGGTTGACATTTAAGCTGATGAGTTTTTCAATGATACCCGAATGGGGTATTGTATCGAAGGCCTTAGCCAGATCGAGGTAGGCTGTATGGACTGCCTTTCCCTCATCAATGGCTTTGGTGACTGTTTGAAAAAGTCAACCAAGTTTAAAGGCATGATCTGCCTTTGACAAAGCCAAACTGGGTTGGATCCAAAGTCTGCAAATTCCCTATGTCTTTATTTATGAGGTCCATTATGATCCTCTCCATGGCTTTGCAGATAAGGCTTGTCAAGCTAATGGGCGGTAATTTCCAGGGTCGGTGGAGGCACCGCCTTTGTGAAGTGGTACCACAGTTGCAGTGCGCCACTCCCTGGAGTGCGTATCCAGAGGTAAGACTTTGATTAAACAGCTGTCCTAGCTGTGGGTTTAATTCCTCATTGAGTTCATGGAGCACACAGCCGGGGACACCATCAGGTCCCACGGATGCTGTGTTTTTTGCTTTGGAGAGAGCAGTTCTCACTTGGGCTGGAGATGTTTGGGGGCTGCAATCGTTTGGTATAGATATCTGTCCTGTGGGGGGGGGAAGTTTGCACTGAACCTGTCAGCCAGTATGTTGGCAATGTCTGTAGGATCAGTAATCTTCACATCATTTTGAACTAGCTCTGAGCATATCTGGGAGTTTCCTCCCAGGTTTCTAACTATAGCTAAAGAAGGCCTTATGATTGTCTTTTGAGTCTTTAGCTATTTTTCTCTCGAAATTTGCTTTGGATGATTTTATGAGAGCTCTTAGTTTTTACTTATAGTGATCAAGGGTGTCTTACCTTTTAAGTATTTTGCTCTATCTTGTAGTAGCTTCCTCCTTTTGTTGTAGAGTTTGTTTATGGCTGGGGTCCACCAGACTGGACGCTTGCCTTTGGTACAAAGAGTCTTTGTTTTGCTTGGGATTGCCTTATCCATGCAGTCCTGCAGGTGCTGGTAGAAGGCATTTGTAAGTGATTCAGCGGCTTGAGTACTGTTTTCCGCCGGCTCGGGGCCTTAAAGGAGACCACACTAGTCTTTAGAAGTGTGAAGTCGGCTTTGAGATGTTCTTTGCTGTGGTCTTTTTTTTTTGGGGTGGGGGTGAGTTGAGGACCTCCAGCGAGATTAGTTTGTGGTCTGATCTCACCAGTGAGGGGTACACCTCTGGTGTTGAACATTGTGCTCCCATGTTCGTGATGATGAGATCAAGTATGTTATCTCCTCTTGTGGGGATGGTGACTAGTTGTTCCATGGCATTTGAGTTTATGAATTCCAGGAACTTTTGGGCTAGGGTGTTTGGGCTTGAGTAGTGTTCCCAGTCTATATTAGGGTAATTGAAGTCACCTAGTATGATGGTGTTTGGTGATACATTTATCCCCTCTAGTGTTTTCAGGAAGGCCATGTGAGGTTCCTGAGTTTGTGAGGGTGACCTGTAACATGCTACAATTTGCAGAGCAGTCTTGCCTATGGTTAATTGCACCTGGATGGTCTCAGATGCATGGTGCGTTGACACCAGTCTTGAGGTGTGGGTGTGCTTGATGAATATGGATACCCCCCCTCCTTTGTTGGTATTGTCCAGATTTTGGGGCGGAGCATGATATGAGGTAAAACCTGATAGCGCTGGGGTGCTCTCAGGAGCCTTGAACCAGGTTTCTGTCACAGCACAGACATCGATGTTCTCCATACTGAGAAGTGCCTCGAGTGCGTGCATTTTGAGATTTAGACTTCTGGCATTGAGCAGCATTACCCTTAGTTTTTTTCCTTTTTTGTGTTCTAGGGTGGTAGTTTTAGAATTTGATACTTGCCTAAAAAAGGCACTATGGGGGTGGCAAGAGCCTTTGCCAATATCCGGAATCCCAGGGGTGACAGGTGCAAGCCGTCCCTTGCGAAGCAGCGTGGCTTGTCCAGCATGTCATCCCAGGCAGACAGACACTGGATCCCCTTTGAATGACACCAGTGTTTAAGCCAATTGTTAAAGCTGATCATCTTATCTCTGTATTGTGGCATCATTCTTGGTGAAGGAAGGATACTGCTCAAGGTCAGGGTCATACCTGTCTGGGCTACATAATCAGAGAGCTCCTCAATGTCTCTTTTCATGTAGTCCAAGGTGCGTCTCAGGTCGTTTACACAAGCGTGGACAATGACTGAATCATATTTGTACCTGCTGTTGAGAGACCTGAGTGCTTGCGTTATGTGGCGGATTCTAGCGCCCGACAGGCAGCTTACTGTGACCTTCTCCTTACTCAGTCTGGTGAGCGGGACGTCAGTGTGTCTGACTATGGAGTCACCAATGACTAGTGTGTCTGGCATTGTGTTTGGCCTTAAGGGCTGTGACTGTTTGACACTCTGACTGTGAGGTCTATGTGTTGCAGGTGTTGTGTTCTGAGGTGGTGGTTGTTTCTTGCTCTAAGAGGTGGAGAGGTATGATTGGAAGTACCAGTGCATCACTTCCATTTGGGGTTTAACAACACAAAATCAGCTACTACCATGAATAGCAATACACACGTGGCTATGTAGCTATGACACATGGAATTTTCTGCTGAGCAATGTAAGTCTTAACTTATGCAGAAATGCTGATTTTTTCTAACTTGTTTCTTTCTGATGTATATAGTCACAAATTATACAATGTTTGATTTGTTCTTTAGCTGGGATGTTTATAAAAAAAGACATTTATGTACTTGAGACTGCATGGGCTAGTTGCCTCATAAAAGCTTGTCTTCATGTTAGAATGAATAAAGTCTTTCCTAGGGATTCATTAACAGCATGGCAAATAGTATTTACAATCTTATGATGACAAGCAGCATTGCTAATCAGATATGCATGTGGCCAAGCCAGTTATAATGATGAGGAACCTCCCCCCCCGCAAACTGTAGCACAGGCTTGTGACCGTATTGTGGGAAGCACCTCAAAGCCACCTCTAAATAAAGGAGGGAAACAAGGGACTGTGCACAAGAAATCACAGCAGTTGAAGTGCGTGTGCATGCACATGTATTTGGTGATTATATACTCAACATCAACAGGAAAATAAAAACAAATATATGAGCAGTGGAAATGCAAACAACGCAGACGCGGTGCTGCAGTGTGGGTCACTAACAGAGAAAGGGTGCACATTAAGGGTCAAAGTGAGCAGAGTACAAAAACATTCCATGTAATGGTATGACATAAAAATAGGTAAGATTATACAGCCATATTAACACGTCAAACTATACATGGGAGATGTGCAATGTAAATGAAATGAACAACACGCAGCGTACTTAACCACACTGACACATCAAACTATACATGGGAGATGTGCAATGTAAATGAAATGAACAACACGCACCGTACTTAACCACACTGACACATCAAACTATACATGGGAGATGTGCAATGTAAATGAAATGAACAACATGCACCGTACTTAACCACACTGACACGTCAAACTATACATGGGAGATGTGCAATGTAAATGAAATGAACAACACGCAGCATACTTAACCACACTGACACGTCAAACTATACATGGGAGATGTGCAATGTAAATGAAATGAACAACACGCACTGTACTTAACCACACTGACACGTCACACTATACATGGGAGATGTGCAATGTAAATGAAATGAACAACACGCACTGTACTTAACCACACTGACATGTCAAACTATACATGGTAGATGTGCAATGTAAATGAAATGAACAACACACAGTGTACTTAACCACACTGACACGTCAAACTATACATGGGAGATGTGCAATGTAAATGAAATGAACAACATGCACTGTACTTAACCACACTGACATGT
>NC_056749.1:789485400-789532900 GCF_019279795.1 Protopterus annectens
CCTATTCATTTTGCCTACATAAAATGAAAAACACACAATACAATAGCAGAAGTACACCACATTACTAGTCTGGCAATCTGCATAGAATATACTATCCATTTCAAAACCAAGGTGGAGATGCTTAAAATGTCCACCATTGTGTGTATGTGTACAAGCCGCACATCTCCTACACATATACGTCCCCATTCTATCTGACAGAATATGTGGTGTTGCATGCTATGTTCTGTAACATAGTTGTCTCTTGAGGGACTTATTATTCCTAAAGGCAAAATGGAGTTCAGGAGCTATAATGCCTTCTAGCTCATTCGCAGTTGAAAGAATATCCCAGTTATTCCTAATGACATTGCAAACCATATATCACCGACATAAGTCAGGGCATCCTGATCTTATTGCTACAGCCTTCGGTCACTGTAGGAGTACCATTAACATTACTGTTAGTAGTAACATTAGAGCTGGAGTCATTGCATAAAAATGGTCTACATCTCCCCTGCCTTTCACTCCAGGCCTGGGCTATCTGTATATCAATGGCCTCAGCCCTGTAGCCTCTCTCAATGAACTCTTGTTTAAGGGTATGCAGCACCATCTTCAGTTGGGCATCTTCACTATAAAGCCTCATCGTACGATAAATCTGACCTGTAAGCACATTAGACTTAGTATGCCTCAGATGCATGCTAGTATTATGCAGGATATTGTTCCTCCTCACATCCTTCCTATACATGGTCGTGGAAACATTTTGAGCCATGTCTTTGGTTACCTTAACATCCAAACATTCCAGCCCCACTGCTGAATATTTGGAGGTAAACCTAAGAAACCCATTCAACTCATTCAAAAAACAGATGAAATCAAGTAATTGTTGTTCTGTACCTTGCCACAACAAAAAAATGTCATCCACAAACCTTTTGTACCATTTGATACAAGTGCAGTAGGTATTGTTAGTTAGAACATATTTGGCTTCCCAGTTTGCCAGGGAGAGGTTGGCATAGCTATTGGCACAAGCTGTCCCCATAGCCATACCTACCCCTTGGATGTAGTACTCATCACCAAAAATAAAAAATTATTCTCGAGTATAATCTCGAGTAGTGAACAGATCAAGGACACTTTATTATTTGGAACGTTATTGCTGAGAAGTATCTCCCTTACGTTCTCAATGCCCCAGTCATTGGGGATGACTGTAAACAGGGACTCTACATCTAGCTTCACAAAGAGGCAAGGACCCTGAATAACCTCAATGTAATTATTCAACTCACTAAGAAAACACTTAGTATCTTTAAGGATGGTGCTACACTTATCCAATACATCATACAAGTTATTTTCTACAAAAATAGAAAGAGGTTCAGTGACCCAACCTCTACTTGAAATAATAGGACGCATTGGTGGAGTTGCAAGGTTCTTATGTATCTTAGGGAGCCCATACAGCATAGGGACCACAGGAAAATCAACTTTGAAATACTCAAACAACAGTTCAGAAATCATCCCAGTAATCAACAAATCAAACACCAAAAACTGGACCCTTTCAATGCAGCTTTGCAAAACTTGACCAGACACATTAGTATATGTAATAGAGTTACTTAAATGATCTAACATAGATTGTACATAGTTTTCCTTGCCCATCACAACTATGCTGCCCCCTTTATCTGCAGGGCGGATCTGTATGCTATTTATACGTTTAATCTCAAGCAAGGCTAGAGTTTCAGCAGAGGACAAATTAGCATAACTATTAATACATCTTTCAGAAAATTTCTCTCTCAATTGTTTGTCACAAATGTTAACAAACAGATCAACAGTCGCATTACTTGGTGGTATATATGTGCTAGGTTTCTTAAAACTACATTCAATAGCACTTGGATCCTTAAACATTGTTTTTAGTGTAAGAGTTCTGCCAAATAGTCGTAAACCTTTCAGCAAGTTAAATCGGCTCATTGAGCTGGTACAAAAGACAGGCCTCTGTTCAAAACACAAAGTTGCATCTGTGTCAGTGTAGCAGAAAAAATATTGAAAACTAAGCCAGTTTGTACCTTTTCTCTGCTCTCGAAACTTCCTCGTGGTTGTGGAAACGTCATGCATTAATACTCTGTGCTCGATTCCTGGATCTGCCTCATATAGGAAGAGGGTCCTTCAGTAAAAAAGGGCCATGTGAAGGCATCAATACTGCAGAACCCTGCTTACTAGTGCTCAGTTTAGCATACGAGGTCATATTATGCTTAGGTCTTACAATACTCACATCTGTGGTACAGCTACTGCTCATAGTAGCAGAGTTACTTGCAGAAGCAGCCACCCCCTCCAAGCTACTCTCATGTTGATCAGAGGGGGAGTGTTCACCTAACTCAGTACTGCCTACTACAGTAGTGCAGGCTGTTGGTTCCATCCGTGTAATCGTAACGGCTGGGCGTCTCTGTTGATCGGAGCTACGCCCTGTTTCATTAGTGTATGTCATGCTTGAATTTCTACTATCTCTGTTCCAAGCAAATACATTGCCTCAGAGAAATCTTTCATGTCTCTTTGAATCTTCCTTCCTTTAGTAGCAGCCAGTCTATTGTCATATGCCATAATGTTGTCAGCTAGCATATCCAATCTATCGCCCACAACATCATCAGGGTACGTATTTAAAATCAATTCTTGCAGCTCACTAACCTCTTCATGTAGTTTCTGTTCCTACGGTCGAAAAAAAAAAATCAACGAGGAGCCGCATGTACTTCACTCTGCATTCAAGGTTAATAGCTTGCCACTGTTTCAGCAATTCAGGGTATGTTGAGCCGTAACTCGGCATTGTTAGGACCCTGAGCCCTCTTGGAGCAATGTTCATGTTCAATGAAGCCTCAAAATGAAAGCATTGCCATTGCAACCACTTATACCTATAGAACTTATTCTCAAGTTCACGGTAGTCTTTACTGAATACTTTAAGTAAGTCAAAGTCAGCTGGAGTCTCTGCCATTGGTACAAGCACAGTTTCACTTAATAGAGGGTTATTCTGCATGCTTAGTAAAGAACAGAACCGATCAATAATCTTATTCGATGAAATGTTCGTTGGAGGCAATCCCTTCATTTGTTGGTCCATCCCATTACCTGCCATGCTCAAGTCAGAGGAAAAGATATACAATATAAAAACAGGCAAGCCTCTGAGTAGACAAGAGAACTAACTAAAGTAGATCAATAATAGTAAAAATAAAAACAGAAGTGGTTCCACATGGCAGGAAATTATTGCAGAAGAAATTTATTGCAAAAAGTAAGCACTTTCGTGAATAACATTCGCTTCTTCAGACTGTTTAAAAGACAAAATAGCACACACCCTTATAAATGCTCATTCAACTAATCATGCTGCAAATAAAGCCTAATTGCTTTAACTTACAAAATGCCAAATTAGTTAAAAGCAGCACTCTGCAAACATTTTAAATACATAAAAATATATGTATAAAAGGATAAATACAAGATTATATGTCTAAAGAGAAGAGAATAAACAAAAAGGCTTGTCAGTTGTTATATAACATGATAAGCTATACTAATTGCTCTTAAATTCCAGTTAAATATAAAAGCAGTACAATGATAAAACTAATATACATACAACAGAATACACTTCTAAAACATGTCTCACTCAGGAATTGCAAATCTGTTGTGGGATTATACCTAATACTATACAGAACTATTAATATACATAATAATCAATGCTTAAGGGATCTCGCCTTCAAAAAGGGTTTAAGTGAAACCCTATTATTTAGACCTGGAGGTTTATTTGCTTGAAGACGTATGATCCACTTATCCCTCATCTAGATGGTGGAGCATGCTTTCCATTTGGGAAAAGGTGGCATCATATCTGCCATCAAGAATCTCCAAACTCTGGATCCCACGCAGTTTGGTTTTGTGAAGGGTAGATCATGCCTGCTCAACTTGATTGACTTCTTTGAGTCAGTCACCAGAGCTGTGGATAAAGGCAAGGTTGTTCATACAGCCTACCTTGATCTGGCTATGGCCTTTGATACCATTCCCCACTCAGGAATCATAGAAAAACTCACTAAGCTAGGCATCAAACCCTATATCACTAGGTGAGTTGCAAACTGGCTCACAGACAGAACCCACGGAGTGAAAGGAGCTGACTCAAAGTCAGACTGCTGACTAAGCATGAGCAGAGTCCCACAGGGTTCAGTCCTGGGCCTTCTCCATTTTGGTATCTACTTTTCTAAAGTCCAGGCCAACACAAAGGGACTCCGGCTGACAAAGTTCACACATGATTGCAAGTTGGGAGCTATAAACTCCCCAAGTGATGTTGACATCCTACAGAATGGCCTCACTGAGACCAACGACTGGTGTCAGAACCATGGCTTTAAGCTCAACGCCAAAAAATGTGTCATTATCCCCTTTTGTAAAAACATGGTTCCCATGAAGTACCACAATGATGGTAGTCCACTGAACGCAGAAGGTGCTATAAGAGATCTGGGAACACAGGTTGACAGCAACCTCTCTTTTGATCACCACATTGCCATTGTAGTCAGAAAGTCCTTCTATGTGGCACATCTCATTACTAAGGGTTTTGCATCCAGGAAAAAAGAAGTCGTTGCCTCCCTCTACTCTTCCCTCATTAGGCCAATCATTGAGTACAATGCTCCATCTGGGAAGTACCTCACTAGACACCTGCAACAACTGGAGAAGCCACAAAAATACCTCACAAAGAGGTTCCTAGGCCTTAAACACTTGTCCTATATGGACAGACTCAAAAAACTTTCAACTATTGTCTGCCTCATATCACCTACTTAGAGGCAATCTCTGCTTGACTTAAAAGCCAAGTCTGACTCAGCTCTGCTAGAAATGCTACATCCAAAGAAAGCCCAATCCCTATGCACCACACGTTCGAGAGATCTCAACCTCATTACCACAATCAACAGACCATACTGGAGGGACAGGTTCATAACACAGACACTGCCCACGCTATGGAATAGACTTCCCATATATGCCAAGCAGAGCACCTTGTTGACCCCCTTCAAGAGAAATCCTGATGAGTGGATGGGAAATAGAAAATTCACTCCAGGGATAACTCCAATGGCTCTACTCTACAGAGACACTGGGAACTAAAGTCAGGTTTCATGATGCCAGGGTAATACTATGGCTAGGCTTGTAAAGACCCCAAGGCCATTAGCCTAGTACACACCTATGAACCTATGAACCTAAGAACCTCTCCTACAAGGTCTGCTGGCTCCAGAGAGATGACATAATTGCTACCTCCACTGGTATTGCACACCTGGGGTGGGGCTACCTGATGCATGTGGAGCAGGTAGAGCAAGCAGAGTGGAGGCAGCCCTGACAAGCTGTGACCTTGAAGTGCTGAATGTTACTTGTTATGGTGGCACCACCACTGCGACATGTGGTGGGATAACTGACTGTGTCCGAGTGGTTGGTGCAGGTCATGGTGCTGCTATAACTGAAATGAAAATGAAGACATTAAAAATGGAAAAAGAGAGAGAGAAAGACAGGATTTGGAAAGATACATAAACAAAGTAGTGAAAATCATGTACCTAATAATGCATTACAGTGATGTACCTATATATACATTACAGTGACATACCTAGGCATACATTGCAGTGACATACCTAAACATACAGTACAGTAATGTACCTAGGCATACATTACAGTAACATACCTAAACATACATTACAGTTACATACCTAGGTATACATTACAGTGACATACCTAAACATACATTACAGTGATGTACCTAGGCATATATTACAGTGACATACCTAAACGTACATTACAGTGATGCACCTAGGCATATATTACAGTGACATACCTAAACATACATTACAGTGATGTACCTAGGCATACATTACAGTGACATACCTAAACATACATTACAGTGACATACCTAAACATACATTACAGTGACATACCTAAACATACATTACAGTGATGTACCTAGGCATACATTACAGTGACATACCTAGGCATACATTACAGTGACATACCTAAACATACATTACAGTGACGTACCTAAACATACATTACAGTGATGTACCTAGGCATACATTACAGTAACATACCTAAACATACATTACAGTGACATACCTAAACATACATTACAGTGACATACCTAAACATACATTACAGTGATGTACCTAGGCATACATTACAGTAACATACCTAAACATACTTTACAGTGACATATCTAGGCATACATTGCAGTGGCATACCTAAACATACATTACAGTGATGTACCTAGGCATACATTACAGTGACATACCTAAAAGTACACTACAGTGATGTACCTAGGCATACATTACAGTGACATACCTAGGCATACATTAGAGTGACATGCCTAAACATACATTACAGGGACGTATCTAAACATACATTACAGTGATGTAGCTAGGCATACATTACAGTAACATAGCTAAACATATATTACAGTGACATACCTAGGCATACATTGCAGTGGCATACCTAAACATACATTTCAGTGATGTAACTAGGCATACATTACAGTGACATAATAAACATAAATTACAGTGATGTACCTAGGCATACATTACAGTGACATACCTAAACATACATTACAGTGATGTACCTATGCATACATTACAGTGACATACCTAAATGTACATTACAGTGATGTATCTAGGCATACATTACAGTGGCACACATAGGCATACATTACAGTGACATACCTAAACATACATTACAGTGACATTCCAAAACATACATTACAGTGATATACCTAAACATACATTATATTGACGTACCTAAAAATACACTACTGTGACACACCTAGGCATACATTACAATGATATATCTAGGCATACATTACAGTGACATACCTAGGCATACATTACACTGACATACCTAAACATTCATTACAGTGACATACCTAAACATACATTATGTCAATATACCTAAACATACATTGCAGTGATGTACCTAGGCATACATTACAGTGACATACCTAAACATAAATTAAAGTTACACACCTAGGCATACATTGTAGTGGCATACCTAAACATACATTACAGTGATGTACCTAGGCATACATTACAGTGACATACCTAGGCATACATTACAGTGACATACCTAAACATACATTACAGTGACATTCTAAAACATAAATTACAGTGACGTACCTAAACATACATTACAGTGACATTCCAATACATACATTACAGTGATATACCTAAACATACATTATGGTGATGTACATAGGCATACATTACAGTGACGTACCTATACATACAGTTCAGTGACGTACCTAGGCATATATTACAGTGCCATACCTAGGCATACATTACAGTGACATACCTAAACATACATTATGGTGATGTACATAGGCATACATTACAGTGACATACCTAAACATACAGTACAGTGACGTACCTAGGCATATATTACAGTGACATACCTAGGCATACATTACAGTGATGGAGAATAACAACCACAGCATAAGATGCATGTTTATTATAACATTTGAACTGCGCATGTTATTTTCCACTGTCCTGCTGTAACTGCTATGAAATAATACATGTGATATATTAATACATCATAATTATGCATTTTTGAGTTTTTCTGAATTGAATCATCATCCATTTCAACAACTGGCACTGCACATTAGTGTACATACAGATCCACTTCTCCACTTATGCACGATTAACATTCTGTTTAAAAAGTCTTTAGCTTTGCACAATATTGCTATTTACTGTGTAGAACTGCATTACTGTCTACTTTCTTTTACCTGTGTCACTGTCAGTTACCAGTATTGTAGTGACTGGCATTTTGACAGATTAACAAAGTATACAAAATAGTGCATAAAGAGGGTGCTGAAGCAGACTATTTGAGTATTTACTAATTTAATGTACTTGTTAACCATCATAAACAGTCAATGCCATGGAAAGCATTTTCATCATAGCAGATCCAAGTGTATTTAATCATATTCACTATACAAATTACAACTATCTGACTTTCAGTACTATGACATTTAAAAAGTGACCCTATCAACATCAAAGCTGGTCTTTCTGTGATGGTTGAGAGTGAACCCTTAAGCATCATTAGAATTGTTTGGTTATGCTGACAATCTTTGTTTTGCAATCATACTAATTTCAGTATTGCATGGCAGTAATGGCAGATGATATATTTAGTATATAAATGTACTTTGCCAATATTGCCGAAACTACCTTTTACCACTGAAATATAGTCATGGTTCAAAGAATTGCCCTGTACCAAACTCTGTGCTCTCTCAGACATTCCATTCACTCCCTATGCACCTCAATATTTATTTCTATTTGTCCAGGAACTACATAGAAAGACAGACATTTAAAAAATGTGTATGTTGCCAGTCATTGTCAGAGTAAATTGTTATACTTATAGTACAAAATTGGTGACTGACCCAAACAGCATTGTCACAATGGCCAAAACTGTTGGAATTTCACTTCACTGGCTGTTAGTCTTGAATAGCACTGGCTTGGGAACCAAAACAAAACTCACTTTTCACGTCCCTCACACAATGATGGGTAACAGAAACAATCAAATTTGCATGAGGGGTACACAAAAATATCTCGTATATGCATTTTATTGTTATGGCTCTATTGACACTTTAAGGTATGAAACATGGAGGTCCTACTTCTATCTTTTTTCATCTGAGATTATCTGCTCAACAGTGACTCCAGAGTTACATGGATAATCATGGCATATGTATTGCATTCACCTTGGTAGTTGTTAGTTCCAGAGTATGTGCACATCCCAAAATCTATACAAACAAATGGCTTTGCATAGTCATTGTAACTACTGGTCACTCTGTCACAGCTAACATGTTAAGGGATGTGAGCCACTGTTTGACTCCTCATGGTCTCCAGATCTGTATACTACCTGAATATACCACAGAGATACTGTTACTGAAGTTGTCAGGCAGCACACATTTGCTGGGATTTTGCCACCTGTAAGGAAAATGCACACTTTGCAATGTTCCACAGACTTAAGGCATCAGGGGATGCAAGCTCTCCATGTCATGCAAGTCATAATTATTCATCACAAATGCAGTACAATTAGACATAGATGATGTTAGAGTACTCATCAGTTTTAGATGGAAAATGTCACTTATTCTCACCAACTTATCTTGTCACTGTTGCTCCATGCCAGATGTCACACACCATTAGAGTCACGTAGAAGGATTTTATTGTAATCTGTTAGTCCTCTGTGTATGTGTGTGTTGTGCTTATTCTGAGTTTGCAACATTGTCAAAGTCACAAAGCAGATAATTACATAGTCATGACACATATGTATCTCAGTATAAGTAATAACATTTCAGATTATCACAGCAGTGAAAATTACTGTAAAATTAAGTCACATGACAAGATTTGAACCAATGCGTAGCTCAGTCACAGTAAAGTAAACACTGCTATAGACAAGTATGCCACAGAAGATATTAGAGAAAAAAGGTGTGAAAAGATGATCATTGTAATGAAGTACCCATCAACAGTGGGAACAATACTATACAAAGGTATCCCACCTTCAGTGGATTAGAACTATGGGTCCCTATCAGTTGATCAAGTTTTCAGAAACTCGAAATTCATATAGTCAAAACCATATGATCAAGTTTTCAAAAACCTGAAGCTTTTGAATGGAGATCGTGGTGCAGTACAAACCGGGAAACTTAACCTTTTCCTCACTGTAGTGCGATCTTGGAGTTGGTTTATATAATTTGCAGGGGGTGTAGTCCCCCACATGGGGGTGCAGAGGGGCTTGCCCCCCCGAAAATGTAAAAAAAATGTAGATTTTTTGTGTTTTTTGTGTTTTCTTTTGATGTTTGAACTTTCAGAATCTCAATCATGTGGTCTCAACCATAGGAATTTTGAGTTTCTGAAAGCTTGATCATCTGACATAGACCCGGACCATGCATGTAGTCCATTGAAATAAATAATTTACATCATTACTACATTGGTCCCTTGAAGCCATTGCAGAAAATGCCATCACCTTACATAACTTTGATCACATCTGATGTGCAAGTCGTGGCAGGTGTTAGGTCTGAAATGCTTAGCAGTAAAGTTGTATGGTGATGACATTATTGTGTTCTGTTGCTTCTCAAGTTTAAGCTCACTCACATGACAGTCAGTGAATTATTAGTGTGGCCAATCTTTTTTTTTTTTGCTGAGAAATGTGATGTGTCACTTGGCATTACCCATTCATGTGCATTACTGATGCTCAGTGCTAAGTATTGTGTGCCATTTCTTCACTGAAAGACTATTTAAGTGTCTCAGCCCTTTGTGTATGTGTATGTGTTGTGATTATATCTCTTAGAAACATGTTAATGAACATTAAGAAGAGCATTACCTAGGTGTGTCATCTACCTTTCCCAGGACATATGTCGATAATACACATTTCACATTATCTCAGCAAGGAACATCAAAGAAACAGAAATGCACATCACAGGATTAAACTCATACCTCCATCAAAAACGTGTCAGTCAGAGCATTACATAGGTATGCCCCTGAAGCTCTCAGAGGAAGAAATGCCACAAGGTGTTCCTTATAACGGGCTAGAGTTATGTGGTGGAAAGAATTTGTACAATAGAAAAACCTACCCTGAGTGGATTGGAAGTTTGCATGTAGTGCACTTAAGTGGAGGTGTGACATCATCATTACATTGAAGCATGACAGTTGCTAATGACAGCATAATCCTCTCACATTAATTTTGTACTTTTTTTATGTCAGATTTGATTACTGGCTGCAATATTATCAAGTTATTTTGATTGACAGATGATGAAATATTTGTGTATACATGGGCATTTTCACTGCTTTTGCTATCAGATGAGAACTAGCAGTGGACTCTGATCAATGCTAAGCATCACGCAGTGGACATTTTTGAAAAATATTACAAATAAGTAATAAAGTTGTTGTATAGGCCATTTATGGCAATGATTATCTCAGTTTTATGTATTATGTATTTTGGTAACAAATTATGTGTTGAAAATGGAAGGATATGACAGAGAGGTGAAAGGGAGGAATCAGATTTTTGCACAAATGGTGGAATGTCATAATAAGAACACTGCAGTCACTCACCTGTTATGATTCCAGTGGTAGTAATAATAAGAACGTGCATTTGTTAACCAGACAAGTCCACTGGACAAACAGGGGTGGTTAAGGAGAATTGTGTAATTAAGTGCACTGCTTAAGATCATCCAGTAGGCAAATGAAGGCCGAGGCCTAATGGCATCAAACACTGTACCACATGAAGTACAGATCATGACATCATTAGCCCTCTGTAGTGACTGTTCTGTCCAGTTGCACAACATGTAAAACCTCAGTCGCTGTTTTTCCTACAAAGAATATTATTGTTACTACTGACTAAAACTTTGCATGGTTATTCCTATGATTAGGACTTGTATGGCCATTACTGACTACCAGTGAGGTACACACTGTTGAACACCCACCTCACAACAATTGCTGCACACAATTGTGCAGTACTGACACCTTATATACAACTATTCAGTGGACTGTCACAGATTTCTTCATATTGGACAATATAAATGATTTTGTCACTTTATTTTTATCTGTTAGAGTTACAGTAATATGTAACATAAGACTATCCAATGAAACAGATGTTTGTAACACTACAACATGCAACAAAACATTACAATGTTTATATTTTAGCAGCATTTCTCTTAGCGGATGGGTATGACACTAGTCCTAATGAAGTAAACCTACAAGACATGAGTCTTACTATCTCGCAATACCTTGTTACTAGTCTTGTCCACTAGTACTCGGACAAGTTTACAGCTTCATGTAGAACTCAACTCATTGTTTACAGGGTTTGCCTGTCACACAACTGCTGAGATTCAGAAATGGTAACAAAAAATTGGGAACTCATTAGCATACACATAGTGGCCAGAAAGAGGAATCTAACCGATATCAGTGTGATGTGGTCCCATCCTGTGCAGACTAACACAGTCTGTTGTGTGTTGATATGCATCACTGTTAGTTGTGTATCTCCTTAGCTGTAACACTGCTATGTAGCATATGTTATTTTGACAGTTGTAGACATTTAAGATGATAGCCCTGTTTTTTTTAGGATCCTGACTTTGGCTACCTGTATGGACAGTCTATGCATGGGTAAGGGCAGTCTGGTGTTTTGTTATACATAACCATTACTATCTGCATCTGTTTAGCTCTTCTGTTTATTTATTAAAGCTATATGCAGTCTGCTGTCTTTTAGCTAGCATTATGACATACAGTACCTGCCTCCATCTGGCATGCTCCTCCCTGCTGCTGGATCCTCCTCTGACTCCTCTTCTGTTTCAATTGCTACTGCCTGCCTGTGGTGCTGTGAAATGTGGTCCCTGCAATGGGACACCTTTCCGTAACTGTTTCCTAAGTATTACCCTATGTAACATAGCACAGACAGTAAGTATTTTGGCACAGGTGGTAAGGTTATACTGCATGGCAGCACCAGCTGTACCCAGGCAGTGAAATTGTGACTTCAGCATCCAAAACACAAGCTCTATGATGTTTTTAGTTTTCAAATGGGCATACTTGTCACCTTATTCTGTTGAGTTATGTGGATTTCTCACTGGGGTCATGAACCAAGATTCTAGGGGCACATTTAATATCATTCATATGATTCTCCTTTGGAAAATCACCCCTATGTGTAAGTTGTGGAAACTGTCCAGGTGGCCTGTACATACATTATAAATTGCATCCTGTGCATTACATACAACCTTGCAGTTAATGGAGTGATACCATTTGTGGTTTATGTACCTTATTCCCTATTCACCAGTACAGACCTTTATTTTGATGTGGGTGCAGTCTATGCACCCCCCAGTGTCTCTGGGATATGGCTTATGGCATGGTACTCCCAAGTGGCATTGGCTCTATGTTATGTGTGAATCACATATGCCCCCCTCCCATGCTGCAGCATGAAACTGAGGGACTAGTGTAGTATTCTAGAGGTGGATGCCTGAGAATCCCCCACTGTGTCCCCACAGCTGGTCACTGGAAGGTCCCTGCAGCTATTATACATAAAGACACACATACCTTAGTTTCTACAGTGAGGAGTACCCCATGATTCCCACAAGACCATACCGCTGAACCTCTTAACTCAAGAAATCTGGACAAAGGCATAAGTAATGGGGGGCAAAGGCCCCAAAATAGGGACAATTTTTAAATATTGCTGTTACAAACTTAGAAAGCTAATATAATAACAGCTTTGGCATTGGCATTGATTTTTATGAAGGGTATGAAGTCTAAAACTCAAATATCTGTCATTATTTTCTGACTTCACTCTTCAATTATTTGCCAGAAATTTGCCAGAAAAACACAATTTTATGAGACACAGAACAAAAATAAGAGGCAAATATCTGGACATTATATGAAAATCTGGACAGTTGAGTATTATGTACAGGACTGCAAATAAGGCTGACAGATGTCCAATGCTTTTGTATGGTGCACTGTCCACTCTTTATTGGTCCATAATGTTGGTGTCATGGAGGGCACAATATGTTCAGCATGGTCAGAAGATAGTATGCAATTGGGGGGCAACATTTGGCATAATCACCAGCATGGGATGCTATGAGAGCTTCTAAACACAGGTTTGCAATAGCTGCACTTCCCCTAAAATATATATATATATTTTTTCCTTTACTTGAATGTCAGTAACTGGCCATATTCACTGCTAATCTGTGCAGAAGCGGCTGTGCTTGTTTTACACATTTCTGAATCTCTCCACCATATTTTCTGATTTCAAAAGCATACATCAGAGCTCAGTAATGGTGAGTGTGGAAGAGAGATGAAGAAGAGAGTACAGGCAGGATGGAGTGGGTGGAGAAGAGTGTCAGGAGTGATTTGTGACAGACGAGTACCAGTAAGAGTGAAAGGGAAGGTCTACAAGAGGGTAGTGAGACTTGCTATGTTATACAGGTTGGAGACAGTGGCACTGACAAAAAGGCAGGAGGTAGAGCTGGATGTGGCAGAGTTAAAGATGTTAAGATTTGCACTGGGTGTGATGAGGATGGGCTGGATTAGGAATAAGTATATTAGAGGGTTAGCCCAGGTTGGAAGGTTTGGAGACAAAGCCAGAGAGGCAAGATTACATTAGTTTGGACATGTGCTGAGGAGGGATGCAGAGTATATTGGGAAAAAGATGCTAAGGATGAAGCTGCCAGGTAACAGGAAAAGAGGAAGACCTAAGATAAGGTTTATGGATGTGGTGAAAGAGGACATGCAGGTGGTTGGTGTGACAGAGCAAGATGCAGAGGACAGGAAGAAATGGAAACAGTTGATCTGCTGTGGCGACCCCTAACGGGAACAGCCGAAAGAAGAAGAAGAAGACATCAGAGCTCATTATTTGATTATTAGCATATATGTCTGCTCTACCTTGATATCCAGCCAGGCCAGCCACATTATGTTAGAATGTTTCCTCAATCACACACATCCTGCATGTTGCTCAAACATGCTTAGCATGATTCAGCAATCATTTATGAATCCAATTATGTGCGATATCTGATATTCAGCAATCATACACAGGTAGATTTAAGCTACCTAAAGGCCTCAGTACTGACTTTCAGATCTCAGATAATAAAGTTTCACCTGAATGAAAAAAAATATCAAGTAAACAGCAGGTGCTTACAACTAATGCACTATCTTCCTCACTTAGCAAGTATACACTTTGTTTTAGTATAGTAGTATAATCCCCATACCCTTCTGGTAGCAGAAAAGTGATTCTGGGTTTCCTTTAAATGGACTTCTATCTAAAAGGGCAACACATTATAATTATAACAGTTTGGCTGCCCTATGTATTATCAGCTCAAAATAATACAATTAACTTATTAAGGTGTTCATTCTGATATTGGCCTCAAATTGGATAGTACCCTTTTAAATAACATATGCATGCACCAAAGAGGTAAGTTAATTATTGAGTAAATGTATAATTCGATTTTAAGATCTAATATGAATCTTGTCCATCTTTTTCAACTATCGAGACCCAGAGCAGAGGTCTGAGACAAAATAGTACCTGAAACTTTCCCAGCCCTTAGCTCCACACTTCATATCCATGTGACACGGCATTTTACTTGTTTTCCAGGTTGTTATCACTACTCACTAACTTGCACAGAGAAATCAGTCCACGTTAGCTTTTAGTTTCTCCTCTTGCACTTAAGGCACTGCACTTTACTCATTCTCCAGATAGCTATTGTTAATTTAGAGCTTGCACAGAGAAATGGCTTACAGTTACCTTTGATTTCACTGACAGCAAAAGTAATTTAATGTGTTGCCATTTTCATTTGGGATATTATTTTTGGTTTACCTCCATAATGTTGACGGGCACACCTATGAACCCGCTTCCGTGAACTCCAAACTGCGCCTTCACAAAAACCTCAAACGCCGATATTCTGAACAGCAAAATCTCACCCCCCTTTTGACCCATGTTAGCACTTGTTTATGGGTGTTGTGTGGTCAAAAATGTTGCTTTTGAGGGTTTGTCATCTTTCTGAGGTTTCGGTGGTACAGTTTTCATGGAAATGGTTTGTTGTTGTGCACGTTCGTTGTTGTGACCTTTGACAATATGGAGGTAAACCTTATTTTTAACTAGGATCCTTCCACTTTTTGAGGCAGGTCAAGGCAACCCATTTTCTTACTTTTTTACAACTTTAAACATTCGTAGTTTCCTGCATAAAATTGTGCTCTTCCGCTACACCCATGCATCCTTAACACATCTGATGTTGTTTTAGAAAACTTTAAAATGTTTGCCTTGATTGTATTACAGTTTACTAGAAAAATTGCATAGTTTAAAAAAATGTGAGTTCCGTGAGCAAAAAATGTTGCCACAAGACAGACTTTTTTCATGTAGTTTATTTAAATGCTAAACACCTGCATACTGCCTGGGAAATATGTAAAGCTTTTGATAAATGTACTCTCATATACAGGAAATATAAGCTAATGTTGAAAAGGATATTATAAAAAAACTGTACACCAGGTGTCCACTTTTCTTCAAAGGGATCAAAACAGACATCGCTGGAGCTTTCCAAGCACAGATCTAGGTTAAAAAGTTATTGGAGGAACTAAGTAAGTGGCACAGGCTTCACAGTACTCAAGGGCACCTGCTCTAGTTTCTCCTAAAAGAGTAAGGATATAGGATGGCAGCCTTTTCCCACTGATTCTGCAGTGTCAAAATTAGTAGTTAGCATAGCTGGATGACAGTGATTCACACTTACCAGAAATGACAGCATTCCTGTGTATCAAAACTGAAACTAGGGTAGGTTGAGGTTCCAGGAATTTTATGTCCACAAAGTTTATTTCAGTCTAGCCACTCATTCCTTGTGGTTATTGACTATGGGAAGGTGATGAACCTTGTTTTGCAGGCCAGGTAGAGATGGGCCTAGTGCATTTTGCCTCTAGTTTTAGGGCATGTAGGTACTCCGCTCTTACTGTTCTTTATTTCAGTTACTTTCTCATTGGTCTCAGTCATGGCAACAGTACTCAAACTGTAAATGTACATCCTTCAGTCATATCAGTGCCTTCCCCAGCATTTATCTCTCCTTTTTCAAAGAAGTGATGACCCCAGTTTTCTTATTCCCATGACCCTTAAGTCTTTTAATAACCATGATAAACCACTCATCGTCAGTTCCACTGAAGCTTTATTATATACCAGTTAAGGGTTTTGGTATGTCATATTTTAAGAATTCTTCAAAACTAGTTAAAACTTCAAAAGATCACTTTTACTCTATCTAATCAGATGACCCACAAATCATCATTATGACCTATATTCAAATCACATGAGAAAAAACATACTATATTTGAATAAAAATAATAGGGCAGCACATAAATAGCACAACAATATGATAAATATAATAAAACCATAAAACTGATGCTAAATAATTATGTGCTTTAAACCATCATAATTTTACTGAACAGAAGCATAAATACTAGACATGCATAAATTGTAATTTAAGCTTGGGAGATTCTTAGCATTTAAATGCAATTGCAACAAAAGCTCATTGTATACAACACGAGTCTCACAATTTCCCCTAAAATGTACTGTACTAAAATTATCTGTAATAATAAAAATAAATAAATAAATAAATAAACCTATACTACTTTTGGAATGTTTGAAAGTTTGCTCTAAAAATCGTTTGTGATAGCATATAGATGTTCATAAGTTCTTCAACACTATGGTCTCTCTGTCTTGCCTAAATAAAAATGATCACAAGACAGACAACTAGGTAAATAAACCATGTTACTAGTAGCATAATCAAACTTGGCAGAACAACCTAGTATTCTATAATATCCTGGTACTATAACGGAAGAATCATTATTGATAAATTTACAAAATTTGCAGGCCTTAGATTTTCCATGCATTTTCCTTTGAAGTCAACTAATTTCCTTTGAAATAGTTTCCAAAACCTTCTTTACATTTTTGTTTCTTCTAGTCTATTTACCCAAAGTTTCTGTTAACTAGTGGTTAAAAGACATTTCATTTTATTTATTTTTTTAAATTCCTATAATTTTATTTACTTACACCAATACATGCATCCAGAGAAAAGGCTTACAGTGGAAACAAGTCACAGTGCTCATGTTAAAGTGCTCATTTTACACAGATTCAGCCACTTAAAACTGTAAGATTGAGGCCACATTTAACAATAACAGGTTTCACAGTAAATATGATTATAGCTCTGTGAATGTTGGTTATAATAATTTGACAGAGCAACTAAGGATGCTGGGAAAAAATAAAGATATTCCAGTCAGCGATTCCACAGTACTGGTCATAGTAGATATGGAAGCACTTTATATAGTGCTTCCACACAACTACTGTATTCAAGCTGTAACAGAGGCATATGAAAAGGAGAGAAATGTTTTACCAGGAGGGACAGAAGTTCTATGAAGGGTATTGGATCTAATCCTTAGGAACAACTACTTCATGTTTAACAACAAGTTTTATAAGCAGACTACTGGAATAGCTGTGGGCGTGGCCATGGCCCCAAGCCTGGCCAATGTGGCTGTTGAAAATGGGAGGAGGAGGAGGGAGTCTACCAAAGCCCGTATTTTGCAGTTTCATTGATGACATCTTTATCATCAGGGAGGGGGATGGAGTCACACTGAATGACTTTTACAACCATTTATATAATTCCACTAGCTTCTTAAGATTCATAGTATCTCACAGCAAGTCCTTAGTAGCTTTTTAGAAATAACCATATCAATGGACTCTGAAAGCAAATGCCTCTCCAATAACATGTACAGAAAAGCAACCAGGGTTAGTATGCTGCTGCACAATAAATGTATGTATCCTCAGTTCACTAAGAGAAATGTTATAGAATCTCAGAGAGAAAGAATTACACATGTCTCTTCAGTGCTTAGATAAGGTTCCCTATTAGAAGACCGAAGACGCATTCTTTCAAATGCGTTTTGGTCGAACTCAAAAGCCTGAAACAGCAAAATATCAAAGTGGCTTTTAAGCAAATTCTTTCCCTGGCAAATAATTTGCATGGCCACTTTGTTACTTTGCCATTTTTGGCACTGTAGTGCGGTCTCAGATTTGGTATATTTAAGTAGGGGGTGTGGAGGGTAAAGCCCCCCACTTAATGTAATGTTTAAAGTATGTTTTTTTTTTTTTTTTTTTTTTGGAGCAGTAATTTTTTTTCCCTAGGAAAAAAAATTGCTGTTCTGACAGTTCAAAATTGTAAGCTTTTGCTTACATAGGGTTGATTAATCACCGTTCATTTTTTTAAGAGTTTGGTGATCTAATATAGACCCATATATAGTACATCAGAAAACTAATCAGCCTACAACAAGATGTCCTGGCTAGAAGTATTGCACTAGATTACAGAATTGCACTAGATTACATCAATCCAATCAGAACTTCAAAAGAGGCAGAGGATCCCATTTTGAGGGATCTCTCCTGGGAGACTCCTTGGGCTCAACAGAAGCCAACACTAGGATCGAAAGGAGGACAAAAGAAAAAGAAGCATGAGACTAACTTTTACAGCAGATTACAAAACAACCAGAAAGATTATGATCGACAACTGGGTGTTGATTACAAGCAATAAACAACAGGAAAAACTCCTAAGACCCCATCCTTGTTTTGTTTTCAAGACAGCCAGGAACATTATTGATGGTATAGCATGCAAATTCAGAGCAGAGATGGATAACAGAGGGACTTAACCCTGTGCCCCCCCATTTTTTGCACTTACTGCAAATACATGCGCAACAATGACTACTTATTTTGTCCAGGAAAATCAACAGCACTTGTTCTTGTAAATGCAGCACTGCCTTTGTGATGTATCATGCATGGTATGAAGGCTGCAGTAGTTTTTATGTAGGGAAAACTGTGAACAAGTTCGGGTGAAAGTGTTTTCTTAAATATAGTAATATAGTAGTAGCCCATGTTATGTTCTCATGTTTTGTTTGCTAAAAATAAAACTAAAAGAATTTTAAGTAAGAATGAGGTTCCATAGACTGTCAAGCTGGTAAGCCATCACAGGTCTTTCTGAAAGATTCAAATAAAGGCTTAACATTTAAGCTTTTGGATTGGCTCCTTCTTTTTCTTCTCTGAGATTTTCCTCCAATCACCTCCTCTGGACCCTCCCACCATTGTCTGTAACTGCCTTTAAATAACTGACCTGTTGAATCTAATGTATTAGAACAAGAAAACTTGTCCCACAGGGAGTGTATCAGACAGAGATTCTTCTAGATCTGATAGCTAAACTGCTTTTTATCTGGACAAATCCTGTGTACTTTGTTTCAACAGAGATGAAAAAAGGGAGCAAGCAGAAGCTAAGACACTAGGTAAGTAATCCAGGAATGATCAGGATGAAGGTGTGCTAGGACCATATCTCTCAAATTCCTCACAAGCTAATAATATGAGTGTGTGTGTGTGTGTGTGTGTGTGTGTGTGTGTGTGTGTGTGTGTGTGTGTGTGTGTGTGTGTGTGTGTGTGTGTGTGTGTGTGTGTGTGTGTGTGTGTGTGTGTGTGTGTGTGTGTGTGTATCTATTTTATATATATATATATATATATATATATATATATATATATATATATATATATATATATACATATACACATATATGTGGGATGCGTCAATATGTTCGAAGTTTCATTACTTCAAACCCCACCTCACCGAGTCCACTTGTTCGAAGTAGTGAAACTTCGAACATTGACTTTGGCAGTCACACTACAACACAGAATCGGAATATTCCCTTTTCCCCGCTGTAGTGCGATCTCCGAGTTGGTATATTTAAGTGGGGGGTGCAGGGGGGCTTGACCCCCTGCGAAACATGTTTTAGTGTTTTTTTTTTTTTTTTGGGGTAGTCCAGGGAACTAGACTTCAGTGAAAGTGCACTTTCATTTAAGTGGACTTTTGCTGAAGTGTAGGGTCTACTGCTCTATTTCAAAGAAGTGCATTTTCGATGTAAAGCAGTAGACCCATATATATATATATATATATATATATATATATATATATATATATATATATATATGAATAGAACAAAAATAATGAGTGGCAATAATGACACAATGCTATGTGACAAACTGGATCAAATCAGGGGTATAATATACATGCACATGGGTGAGGTGAACACTTATGTGTGAGATGTTACTTTTATTGTTTTTGTTAGTGGGACAGGTGCCCCTTATATTTCTTTTTCTGGGAGAGACAAAAGCTGGGGTAGGAAGTTAGCGAAGTTAGGTAGCAGGGCAGACAAACAAAACAGACATGACAGATAGGGCTAGTGATGGACACAAGAGGGAGAGAACACTATGATGGGGGATAGGAATGGGTGATCAGACGTGCATCCCCTTATAGAGTTAACACAGCGGGAAATTATCATACTTGGAGCTGTTACAACTGTGTCTGATTCAGTCACTGAGGTTCCTGTCCATGATCTCCTGTACCAGCCCTGCCTGCTTCTATCATGTGATAAAATCATGACCTCCACTAGCAATATCCCCAATGGATGCCAAAGCTCTAGCCCCCAGGGCAGGGCTACCTGATGTAGGTGGTTCAGGTAGTACAAGAGGCATGGGGAAATGCTGCCATGTCATTACCCAGAAGTGATGGATATCTCTGCTGTTGGTAGTGGCACTGCCACATGTGGAAGGATTGAAGTCTGAGCTGCTGTGGTTTATCTAGCTCTATGTGCTAGTTCCAGTAAGGGCAGTGGTGGGATGTTACAATCATAATTTCAGAGAAAAAATAGAAAGGATATCAAAAAATGGGGTGGGGGTAGACACGATAATAAAAGTATTATATTTCGTTAATGTTAAGTTCACAGTCATCTCATATTCCAGATACATTATTATGATTGATTAAATCCAGAAATAAATATGTAAAGTCATTGATTATTGTTATACTACTGCTGTAATACGATTGTCTCTCACATGTAACAACCATTCTACAGGGACTGTACATAATATAAAATAGTTGTGCAGATACAATTTATTTTACATTGTAAATAGCCTGATAACATGATATTTTAAGTTATGACTACAGCTCTTCAAGTTATGGAATGTAAAATTCATAACAAATTTGCTTTTGGGAGGAATGGAGCTTACAACCATTACAACTTACCAGACATTAACTAGTTCTTAGCAATATGAGATAATCTTAAAACTATGTAATATTTGCACACTCAGACTATGCATACTAAGTTAGTTGCTTGACAACCACCTTTGCCATGATTTCGAAAACAACTTCATTACCTGTTGGTATAACTAATTTTAGGTTAACACTGCACTTGGTAACACCTAAAGCCATACTTACGTCTTGCCTCTCTGAGACATTGTATTATCTTCCCTTTTGTGTCTCTATTTTCTTTAATCTCTGCAAAGGCTAAAACAAGGAAAGAGACTAGTTAAGATGTGTTTTTGCCATGCCTAAACAAAGGTTTGCATAGATATAAGATGATATCATTTGAATACAGAGGTGGTGGTTTGAACCTACATTCTGCCTCCCATCAGAGAAGGAAGTCATCTTTGCTGCATTTCATGTCACTGTTGTGACCACACTGTTCCCCCATTTGTGCGATTTTAGCAGCCTGGGTGACAACATTGGCCAAACTATTTCATACCTCCAGACTATTCCAGACTTAGTGTAGTCCTCCAGAAATAGCCTGTGGCTGTAGTCCATCATGAGAGAGTATACAAAAATTTCCAACTCCTCCTTACATCACCTCTGTAATCTAAGTGGAGCACTTCCCAAGCATCATCTTCCCTTCAAAGATTTCATGAAAAATGATAGGGAACTGATACCCGACCATGTCTCACATGCTCCAACTTGTACACAGATGGCACTATGGAGAACTCAACTTGCATGAAGGTTGGAAGAAAAAAAAACAAATATTGATATAGCATTTGGTGTTGCTCCAGTAGCAATTTTATGAGTGAAACAGCAAGGCTACTTGGTTGTGTGTACTGTTATGTATATATGTCCCTTAACAACTCCAGCTCATGCTGGTTAATACTGACATGTCATGTGTGTTCCACAACCACTCCAGCTCATGCTGGTTAATACAGACATGTCATGTGTGTTCTACAACAACCCCAGCTCATGCAGGTTAATACTGACATGTCATGTGTGTTCCACAACAACCCCAGCTCATGCTGGTTAATACTGACATGTCATGTGTGTTCCACAACCACTCCAGCTCATGCTGGTTAATACTGACATGTCATGTGTGTTCCACAACCACTCCAGCTCATGCTGGTTAATACTGACATGTCATGTGTGTTCCACAACCACTCCAGCTCATGCTGGTTAATACTGACATGTCGTGTGTGTTCCACAACCACTCCAGCTCATGCTGGTTAATACTGACATGTCATGTGTGTTCCACAACCACTCCAGCTCATGCTGGTTAATACTGACATGTCATGTGTGTTCCATAACCACTCCAGCTCATGCTGATTAATACCGACATGTCATGTGTGTTCCACAACCACTCCAGCTCATGCTGGTTAATACTGACATGTCATGTGTGTTCCACAACCACTCCAGCTCATGCTGGTTAATACTGACATGTCGTGTGTGTTCCACAACAACCCCAGCTCATGCTGGTTAATACTGACATGTGTGTGTTCCACAACAACCCCAGCTCATGCTGGTTAATACTGACATGGCATGTGTGTTCCACAACCACTCTAGCTCATGCTGGTTAATACTGACATGTCATGTGTGTTCCACAACAACTCCAGCTCATGCTGGTTAATACTGACATGTCATGTGTGTTCCACAACCACTCCAGCTCATGCTGGTTAATACTGACATGTCATGTGTGTTCCACAACAACGCCAGCTCATGCTGGTTAATACTGACATGTCATGTGTGTTCTACAACAACCCCAGCTCATGCTGGCTAATACTGGCATGTCATGTGTGTTCCACAACAACCCCAGCTCATGCTGGTTAATACTGACATAGCATGTGTGTTCTACACCAACCCCAGCTCATGCTGGCTAATACTGACATGTCATGTGTGTTCCACAACAACCCCAGCTCATGCTGGTTTATACTGACATGTCATGTGTGTTCCACAACCACTCCAGCTCATGCTGGTTAATACTGACATGTCATGTGTGTTTCACAACAACCCCAGCTCATGCGGGTTAATACTGACATGTCATGTCTGTTTCACAACCACTCTAGCTCATGCTGGTTAATACTGACATGTCATGTGTGTTCCACAACAACCCCAGCTCATGCTGGTTAATACAGACATGTCATGTGTGTTCCACAACAACTCCAGCTCATGCTGGTTTATACTGACATGTCATGTGTGTTCCACAACAACCTCAGCTCATGCTGGTTAATACAGACATGTCATGTGTGTTCCACAATCACTCCAGCTCATGCTGGTTAATATTGACATGTCATGTTTGTTTCACTTGATATTTTTCCATTTCATAGCAAGAGCACAGGAGTGGGTTATAATATTCATGAGGTTAACAATCTTACACTTACATACACACACACACACACACACACACACACACACACACACACACACACACACACACACACATGCAGGCAGGCACACACTCACACACACACACACACACACACACACACACACACACACACACACACACACACACACACACACACACACACACACATGCACACACACACACACACACACACACACACACACACACACACACACACACACACACACACTTTTGTTGTTTCTGTGTATTATGCTTGCGCAATTTTTTGAACAAGTCTACCAGTTGCATTACTTAGGAAGTAAAACGTTTTTGTAATGGATTGCAAACAGCTCAGTTTAATCAAACACCTGCAAGCAAAATTCATGCCTTACTGAACTATGTCTTCACTAGTGACTCCATATTATAGCAGTACTTACGATACATGTATGAGAAGTGAGTGCAAGAAAACTGTAGATGACTGGAAGATCTGCTGTGTCACACATGCTACAGCTTAAGTGGCTCAGAAACAGTGTGGTGTAAATTTCAATGTACATAAGGCATCATGTATATTATATGGTTTTACCGAGGGCACCCAGGAGATAGAGTAAGGGCACCACCAAGTGATGACGACATTTAAACAGAGCCATAAATTTTTATAAGAAAATATTTAGACATTTTTACATTATTATGAAGAAATATATTACTTAAAATAGAAACTCCCCTTAATTAATGCAATGGCATAATGCCCAGTGATGCCCTTCTTGCCTGCGCGAGTGGATCATGCGAGCTATTCAAAAAAGTAAAGGCAGAGATCTCCGTGTGTTTTGAGATGTCTCGCTATGTTAAATTGTTTTTTAACATGGCGATGTTAAATGAGTTTAACATGTATAAGACGTTTAAAAATTTGTAAACGGACATCTCCGCAGTGTTAAACTCATTTTCTCGCATTGTATAATAAATTATAAAAAGCTAGCGACTTTCGATTTTCTCTTGTTACTTTAAAACAATGTTTGTTATGTTTTATACTTTTTGCCCAACGAGATAGCTTTAAAATAAAAGCGGAGAGATCCGTTTTTACTTATTTTAAGCCATCATATGTTAAACCCATCATTTAACATAGAGAAAGTGTTTTAAAAAATAAAGTTATACTATGGAAAAGAAATCGGGCGGACGGACTTTTTCCATTTAGTATAACGATGATTATGAAAACGGCAACCCCAAAAATCAGTGCACATTTTTGGGGGGGTCATGGTATATTATTTCTTAATATGTTTTAGTGCATGCTTGTGATGTGATTATGTTTTACCTAAAAGCAGGACACATTTCAAGGTGAAAACATCTTAAAATAGTACAATAGTAAATGCATATGAGGGGATTGGAACCCATTCAAATTCCACCCATGTGAAAACAAAATGAATATTACCTAGGCATGCCACTGCAGCTACAAGAGGAAATATGTATCAAGATATATATTACAATGTAATATATTTGCATAATGGTATAATATTTTTAAAATGCAGACACATTTATTGGATTTGAACCATGTACCTTTGGCACTATAAGAGGCTCTTCACTTTATTAACACATTGAACCACAAAGACATTGACATGGAAGAGTTTCTCCATGCGTTCATTTTGTTTATGTTTGAAATGCTAACAGATGCCATGTTCAGCTGCACATCTGATGGCAAAGTCTTAGCACGTGTCAGAGTTTTCTTTTTCATAGAATGAGAACTGCCTTTTCCTTACAGATATCGCTGACCAATGCCGCTGCTTTGTACCAATTACAGCACAATGAATGACCACAAAACAACATTTTTAGTTCATGAGAATGTTTTGGTGCATGTATTGATGTGATTATGCCTTAAATAACATCATTATTATTTTAGGGGAAGAAAATATAGAAGAAAGTGACATCTACGCTGCACACGAGGGCATGTGAACCCGTGCGTGTTCCAATCATACTAAACAAAAGAGCACTAGCTACATCAACGCTGCACACGAGGGTGTGTGAACCTGTGCGTGTTCCAATCATACTAAACAAAAGAGCACTAGCTACATATGGGAGGACAGCTATGCAAGCCTAGAGTTTTGGGTTTCTTTACATATTTAAAAGTATGTTATTTTGGAAAATGTACTTTCTATTCCACAGCATATGCACAGATTTTTTTCAAATTATTTAGATAAGCACTATGGCACACTTATAATTAAGAGTATCATGCATATTATCGACATGAATTGTACGCTTAAAATCACATAATGATTGACTACAAGAATACAAGATATTACAGTCTGATGTCAGACTTGTATATTATCTAACTCATTTTGCTGATATGCATCAATTTTGATGTGAATGCAAAACTTCCTTTATTGTTAATACACATGTGAATTTACTCAAAAGTATACAGAATGGAGTCAAACCTCTGCAAGACAAACTCAAATTCTTGACATATGTATGTACTTGTAATGCCAAAGGTGAATTTACTGCACAGCTGTCATTTAGCCATTATGTGAACTGATGGCAGTGCTACAATGAAAATACAACTATGTAAAAAGTATTACAGCAATAAGGGGATCCAAAACAATAAAATGGTAACAATCAGCCATGGAGATAAACAAAGAATATCATATTTTCCTGAAGTCATTTCTTTAGCAGTAGGGTAAAAATATGTTATGAAATGATTGTCTGTATGACAATAAAAGAAAACATTAAAATGAAAATGCTCCATATATGGATTCCCACCCTGCACCTACTTCACAGTAACGGAGTACATACATCCCTGACACATTCAGTCATTAAGAAATTTACAGGAAAATGTATCTTCTCACATTACATTAGTCTATATCCAACACATTAACTGATGTGCACCAATACCATGCTTGTTTGCACATTCAATTGTTTAAGTCTTTGTCCACACATAGGGACTTTCTGTGCTATTACTATGGGACAGAACTACCATCTCCTAAGGGACACTGATGAATACCAATGATGCTCAATGCCAACTGTTGTGCAGCATTTGAACATGAACCCACAGAATTTCAACTCATTTGTGGCTCCGTGTTTCATTTGCTTCTGTAGCATTAGCTAATGGATAAAGGTTAAAACTGTGAATGACTACGGGATGTGCATGATGAAGGGGTTTTAGTTTCAAAAACAAGTATCTGTGCCTGTGTACTCAGGACGGCCATTAATACAGAGTCCCTACCAGTGCATGGCTAACTGAGCGGGTCTATATTAGAACAGCGAACGTTCAAAAATTTGAGTGTTCTAATATCGAACCCTATGAATCGAAAATTTAAAACATCGAACATACAGAACAGCAAATTTATTCCTAGGGAAAAAATTTGCTGTTCCAAAGCACATACACACAACACAAGCACACCAAACAAACAGCAATCCACACACATACACCTAAACTCTTACACCTAACCCTACACTAAACTATACATACACCACTAACTATCCACTTACCTTAACCCAAACCCTAACCCTAAGGTCCGTCACTATCACACAGTCACCTCACCTGCATCCTAACCCTAACTCACCTACCCCGCCCTAACCCTCATGTCCACACAATCGCACACTTACCTGACCCGTGCCCTAACCCTAACTCACCTAACCCGCCCTAACCCTCATGTCCACACAATCGCACACTTACCTGAACCCAACCCGTAACTTTCCACCACAGCGCTGAAAATACCGAAGCAACAGAAACGGACAACCAAATTCTTTCCCTAGGAAAAAAAATCAGTTTTCCGTTTCTTCGATATTTTCAGCATTCGCTGAAAACGGGTCGATATTACAACACTCGAAATTTTGAAATTTCTGTGTTCTAATATAGACCGTAACTAAACCACTTCTTTAGTTACAGTGTACAGGACTCATGAGGCACAAGATTCAGCTGTGAGAAGTTACTCATTGCTAAGCAATACAGTGTTATTCACTTGGAAAAAATAACCCCTTGTGAGGTTTAGAACCTTGGACATAAATCACTTAAATGGGCTCCTGACATCAGTGACTAGTTGCACCAAATTCTTATTGAGTAGAATCAATATATGCAGAATTACGTTTTACAGAACTGGAGTTTACGTTGAGATACACTGTTTAGGCATGAGTGTGTACTTTTTGTTGGAACAGGTTAAAGTGTGATAATGGGAGGATAGAACAACAATGAGACAAACTCAAGTAGAGGCTAGAACCACATGTTCACTGGCATATTCATAAAATTGTTGTAAAGTATTAATTGCGTTACTTATGTCTATTGAATGTGCTAAAGTATGGCATAACTCCATCCTACCGTTTTCCACTGTGAATATATGCTGAATAGATAATCCAGCTTCAGGTAGTTTGATATCATTCCCATTGGTAGTCTTCATCCATGGCTAGAATTTTTGCACAGCCGTCTCGTGTAAATTTTAAATGACATGGTTGATATGTAGATCAGACTTCAGTCACATTTCCCCAGTTCTTTTAGTAACTGGTATTAGTTTCAGTCATAGAAACAGCGAACCAACCATAATGATGCTGGAGGCAGTACCCAGAACAGTATGTCAGGAAGACCGTTAGCTACCCTAGATGATATTTCTATGAGTGCAGCAGATATTCATATAGAACATGTTTTACATGATAAGAATAAAACACACATCCCATCCTAAAATGCTGCTGCTGTACAAACAGTCCATCAGAATGTATCGGAAGAGCTGGTAGGAACTACCCACACTGTGACTGATAATGGTAGAATCCAGGCACCTGAGGAAGAGCCTGGTTTCACTGCAATTGAAATTACTGGAAGCACTAGAGATAGTAAGAAGGGATTCATCGAGAGACAGACTGTTAGAAAGAAAAGACAGTGCAGCGAAGGACAGCAAACCCTGAGCAAATCGAAGAGTCAGACAAACTGAACAAAAGCTCCACTGTGGACTATACAGCTGAATGTTGATCACATGGCAGGCTCCAACATGGCTGTAAGCATCAAACCTTTACTAAAAAGAAAACAGATGGTTTTAAAATAAGGACTATTTTTAAAGAAATGAATTTTTAAGTTATGTATATAATATACTATGACAGTATAGGTGCTACTGAATTTAGGGAACCATGTTCCTTTAACTCATCTTATCTCAATTGATTAATTAATTAAATTAATTTTATTACTGGGGCTGTGTCACATGGTTTTTACTGTGATTATTTAAATGTGAATGTGATTTTATACCTTTCTATATACACTGAAGAAGGGCTCTGCCTGAAAGCTTTGTAGAATTGGAATAAACCTGATTTTCGCTGAGTATACTCTGTGTGTCCGATACTTGGAGTTTTTGTACTTGTTGCTTTGGACTGAGTATCTACAGGAATGATTAACCTTAGTGCTGGTCCAGTTTGCTGCTTTGTTAGCATTTTGAGCACTTCCAGTATAGGAAGCAAGTTTTTGATATCCAATTTTTCCCATAACAGCAGGGATGTGCTTAAGATGATGGCTACTAAAGGTACATCCCCACAAAAGCCGTATGTTTCTGTGGTTGACAATGAGGTGATACTACAAGTCCTCCTTCTCCATGGTGAGTGCCTTATTGGAATGCAAGCCTCCAGCAAGCCCTTCCATAATGATGTCTAGCAGCAGGTGGCTGATGATGTAAATACTGTCAGTGAACATAGTCGTAATTATAAAATGGTCCAACATAAGAACAGTGATATGATACACAGAGCCATTATCAGAGGCTCAGAGTGGAGGTTGTGGCACAAGAGAAGAGTGCACGGTTACAGTGGGTGGGCAATCTACTGTACCCCCACATGGTGCTTGGTATCACTCAGGGGCCTTGATACCTCCTCAGAATTTCTCAATGTGCTGCTAGATGTTGGGGCAGAGATGGACTGATGCCCCAGATGAATTCAACCAGTGATGCCCCATGTATGTAGCCCTACCCTTACTGAGTCTGTTATTAAAATATACCCATCACACCTATTGTGAATCGGTACATATTACAATGAGATGCACCATCCACCTGCACAAGGTATAGCCATACTTACATTAATAGTTATCTTTGTTGGTAAATTAAATATAATACTTTCATATATAATTGTGGTGTCTGGGCGCAATTACACTGGGTACTTTATTACTACTATTTTTATAATTATTATTACTATTATTATTTTGAGTGTAAGCATTATGGAACTACACCCATCTAATGTTGGGTGATCTCTAGCCTCTGATAATGATGGCAGGGATAAGCAGGTACAGTCTGAGGCTGCAGAAGCTATGTCCGACACCACAGTGTGACCCCCATACCCCCCTCCCTAGATCATGGACACAGACTAGCTACCTGTGCAAGCCCATGTCACAGAACTATCTGAGAATGGATAGGTTGATGGGGATACTGTACCAACTGGGTAGTGTGGTGCTCCCAGGTACAGAAATTTCTAAATCTGATCTTAGAAATTGTGGGCAGAATATAGAAATTCTCACAAGAGATGTAGTTGCAGCCCTTCCCCTTAGGATGGTATGTCAGTAGCTGCCACCCAACATATGTGCAAGGTCATCATGGAGGCACATGCAAGTTCCAACAGGGCCTCAGAAGAGGTTGTATGAGTGCTGTAGGTTGTACGTGTTGACTTACAGGACTGTATGAACCATGTACATCACCCATTGGATAGGATGAATGACACACTAGACCATAAAGTGTCAGCCCTGAGTCATGTGTTGGGCAAGAGGCAACATCCATGAGGCTAGTTATGTGATGTAGTACATTCTCAGATGTTAGCCATTGTGGCTGTGTCCATGTCAGATATTGTGTCCAAAGTGGTAGCACTTTCACTGCCACATTGGTTGTGGCTGTATCTACACCCAGAAGAGGCTGGCCAAATGGTCAGGCTCTTGGATATGGTTGAGCTGATACCAGACCCAAGCAGATAATATTCACATTCAGGTAGTACACCAATTTCTAGCCACAGTCTTTGAACAACCAGGGTAAATACAGGCAGGGACAGTTCGCATGGGTGGGGACATGTATAACAAACTAGATCCTCTACTATGCATGGCTTGGACCTCCTGTCCAGTATGCCAGAGTGTAGTGCTGGCACACATGCCAAGAATGTGTCTCTGCAGACAAACACATGCACACTTACACACACACACGCACACTCTCACTCTCACTCTCACTCACACTCAAACATTTCCCTGTGAAAGACATGCACTTCCGTAACTCCTCCTACCTGTATAGATGATCACCGTGCTTTTGCACATTCTGGGTTGTCTATGACCACAAAACTGTTCAGATGTCAGACAGAAATACTCAAACTAGTGGGATCCCCTTCACATGGTCAACTTTTTATAAAGTCAACTTTCATATGGCTGAGACCATATGATCGACTTTTGAAAAGCCGACCATGGGGAACCGCTATCTCTGCACAGTGCGGAATGAGAAAATGTCCTACTTCCGCACCGTATTGCGAACTCACAGTTGGTATATTAAAGTTACAGGGGTTGGGGGGCATAGCCCCCCCTGCTAACAGTTTAAGGTAAGCGTTTGATGTGTTTTTATGTTTATTTTACATGGCAAGCATTCTGAAAGTCAATCATATGGTCTCGGTCATATGAAAGTTGACTTTCTGAAATTTCAATCATGTAAAGTAGACCCAACTAGTGAGCAGTCAAGCAAAGTACATTAAAATGGATCCTAGATTCATTACTAAAATCAAACAGATACTTACTAAGTCAAGTAAATACAAACACTAAAGTTTTTTCTATACATAACTTTAGTATATCTGTGATAAATATATGGCCAGTAAAACCAGCATCTTGTTCAACTTAACAAATGCTTGTTCAGTTTTGTTGTTATGTGATGGGAGGGTTGGCATAATGATTAGGGTGAACAAAATGTAAAAATAAAAAATAACGCCACCAATCACTCGTAGTTCCACAAAAACAGCAGGAAAAACTATTTTACTGATTGGTTAGAGCGTATGCAAATGTTGACTGTGTCCTGTATGATTTTTTTGATTCAGGTATTGTTGGATCCTGAGGAGTACAGATTTTCATCTGCTGAATTGCCAGTAACTCCAACCATTTTTGGATACCCAATGTCCATAAGGACCTTGAAAATCCACCATTTAGGCCAATTGTGGCAGCAACAGGATCAAAGACAGAACCTATAGCAGCTTACATAGATTTTTGGTGCAAGCCATTGTTAAACAGTTACAAACATGTATTAAAAAATTCATGGCGCTGTCTGGAAATCCTAAGGGACACAGTCATCTTGGGTGAATTTATGTTTGCCACAGTTAACGTAACAAGTTTGTTTACAGCAATTCCACACACTGAAGGGTTAAAACTGTTTGATAAAGCTTTAAAAGGAATAGAGGGTATTCACAATGTAAAGAGAACTGTCTTGATAGATTTGATGGAAATATTTTTGAAAAATATTTTTTAGCTTTTGAAGGGGAACTGTTCCATCAAATTTCAGGTGTTGCCATGGGGGTGAAATGCGCACCCATTTATGCCAATTTAGTAGTGGCTCAGTGGGAACAAGATTATGTATTCCAGTCCCACTTGTTTAGTAAGACCATTATTTGGTTAAGAATTTTAGATGCATCCTGATACTGTGGAAAGACTCATAAAATGAGCTGGAGGATTTTGTAGTTTATTTAAACTCCACAACATCTTTCCTTAAGTTTACCCACAGAGTAGGTATGGGAAGCATTGATTTTCTAGATATTAGACTTACATGGGACAGTATTAATAAAAAAATTTAATTCAAGCATTTTCAGGAAGGATACATACTCAAATTCATTTCTTCATTACAAAAGTTGTCACCCTACACACCAAAAAAAAAGCATAGTGAAAGGCCAGATGGTGCAAATATCTAGGTTGACAAGTAATGACAATGAATTTAAAGATGGACTTTATTCTTTAATTGGTATATTTAGAGAGAGGGGTTACCCCATCAAACTACTATTAAAAACTAGGAATTATGTATGAAAACAGAGGAACGACAGGTTTACACCTATTTTGTCTACTTCATTTGGGAGCAGACTTGAAACAGTTAAGACTAAATCTGTGGACAATACCTTTGTTTTACCCTATAATAGTGAGGCACTTACAATAACAAATATTGTGAATAATATCTGGAATTTAGCATTTAACTATAAAGATTTAAACATTTTAGGAGACAGCCCAAGGGTTATTTATAACAGGGGTCAGAATCTGAAAAATCTTCTGGAAAAGCTTGTAAACAACAAAGTTACAGTTTCACGAATGTCTAAATGTAATATGTGCAAAGCCTGTAAATATATTAATGTTAGTCCTTATGTGGTGGTCGATAGTTACCCCCGTACTATCCCATGTCCTGGCATCTGTAATTGTAATATGAGAATGGTGATATACATGGCTACATGTATTTCCTGCCAAGCCTTTTAGGTGGGTAAAACCATTAGAAAGCTAAAGGAACACATCAGAGACATCAAAAATAAGAAGAAGGAAAGTGCTAAAAAAATAAAAGTCTACAATCAGTAAAATAGTTTTTCCTGCTGTTTTTGCGGAACTACGAGTGATTGGTGGCGTTATTTTTCATTTTTACATTTTGTTCAGTGTTGTTGGCTCCGTTTGGCAATTGTGGTTTTTATAATGATTAGGGTGTTTACCTTAGAAACACAAGATGTAGGGTTTGATTCTCAGCTTTGAGATGAATATATACATACATATATATAAAACTGATGGTAATGTAATGAGTTCTGATAAACTCAGTTTTATCAGACAAAAACCCTTAGCTATTAAAACTATTCAAAATGACATAGTTGGTGCTCTAGTGGTGATGGTTGGATTGCCCCCAAGACTGCTCTTGTTGTCATTAATTTGATTTTTACTATAATGCTTCATTGAACTTTTTTGAGTATTTGTTGTGGTTTACCATTAAAAATGTACCACTCACAAGGTCGAATTTAGCATAGTGAATCCTGCCATATCTACAGCTGGAATGTTGAACATTGGCATTATTGTCCAAACTTGCCCCCTTTCTAAACCCACTTTAGAGCTTGTTCCTGGATCAAGAGAAGTAGAGACTTTCAGCACTCAGTGTTATTTTTGTTCATGTCGGTATTTGGTATGCTAACCTCCTAGGGAAGGTTGTGGAGATCTATAAACATGACCTTCTGAGCTGTGGGATTTTGATAGCAAACCAGTTGTTGTTCATACTTGCCCAAGTTGCTGCATCCTCCCAGGAGCTGTTTACGCCTAGCATTGATGTAGGTAGTACCAGGCCTTTTCCCCAGCTTTCAACCCTAATGGAAGACTTTACTTTACTATTACAACTATTTAGCCAAGCAATTGCTTTATAGCATTCGGTTAACTGCCAGACTTGGGTTCTTATCATGTAGTCGAACTTTTACAGGTTCGAACCTCATATGGTCGAGACCATAAGTTCGAATTTGTAAAAGTTTGAGCATTTCAATGGAAATCTCCATAAGCGGAGGTTTCCATTTTGTTCAATGGGGTACGATCTCGGAGTTGGTATATTTAAGTAGCAGGGGTGTGGGGGGCACTTGCCTCCCTGCTTAAAACAGTTTATTTTGTTTTCCATTGTTTTTTTTGTATCCATAGTCAAAGTTTTGTAACTTCAAACATAACGGTTCGAACATTACGTGTTCAAAGTTATAAGACTTCGACTATGTGATATAGACCCACCAGACTCAAAGTATGAAAGGATTAGGCACCCAAACTGGTAACCTTTAAGAACCACTACAATCAGGGAATGCTGATGGATGCTCAGTGGCATACCACATGACCAAACTGGATGCAATTGAATTAATGCTAGCCTTGCTGTAAACATTTTGTAGGAATTTCCTGCGTTTAATAATAAATTATCCAATAGGTTTTGATATTTAGTTTTTTCCATTAACCTGGATCTGATATTAGACAGTTACCTGTCTTAGAGAAATAGTTTCATGAAAAAAAAATATTTGGGGAAATATGCCCATCGACTCTAGTGACTCATTTTCTATACAATTTCACCACTTGGAGAAGCAGTTGCTTAAGAACAGAAGTTTACCTTATGCTACTAATTATTATAAACAAATGCAAACCAATACTTTAATCTGTTTGTGTTTCACCTGTTGTGGGGATTTTTCCCTTGTATATAATTTACTTGTCAGCTATTGTAAAATGTGTTTTACGTGTGTTTTGTGGAGCCTTTCTCCCAAGCTCATTATGAAATGTTTAAGCTGTTGCAGTGCTTTTTTCCCCTTGTTTATAATTACTCCTAAACTACCGTGTAAATGTTTTTGAATCTGTTGGACTTTCCAGGTTACCAAACGACAAATAAATAAGTAAATAAAATTAATGGAAGAGATTTCCTCTCCCATTATTTCTATCTCCAATGATTTATTGTTTGACACACAATAGCACATATGTGAATAATTCTAATAAAGATGTAAAGCAATGTAGAGTGATTGGTGAAAGGAAATCTAAGAAACTAGAAAGTGACAAGAGGGTTTATGATCTTCAAAAACAATACGCTCTACCCACTGCTAGACTTGCTGAACAATCACCATACAGAGATTCTAGGCCAGATTTGAGAGCAATCCCAGTCTCATTGGACCTAACACCAATCTTCTAACTCTAATCACCACACAGTACTTCTAGACCAGATTTGAGAACAGTTCCAAACACATTGGACTGAATTCTGGTGAATGAAACTATTGAGCCTGTGGACCCTTTACTGTTTCCTTCATTATGGCCTTTGCAGTGGTTGCTGAACTTCTACTACTAAATTAGCCCTTAAAGCGCTTGAAACTTAACTTAAGCCTATTGTTGACTTTGTTTCCTCTTGGAAGGAGGACTAGCTTGCCTTGCCAGTTTACAATGATAATAGAAATTTAAAAAGATAGATCTTAAATATTCTGTACAACTAGACACATAATGTATATGATAAAATTTCAGAAACTAAAGATGAACAAAATTAAATAGTACCACTATTTTAGTTACTAGTCATTTGAGAAAAAAAGACTAGGACAATTAATCTAAATAGGAATTAGATTAAGAACATTTCTAAACATGTGATTTACTCTAGAACAACTGTTAATAGGAAAAAATAATATCTCAAAGACTTGTACAAAGAAAACGACAAGTTCAGCTTACTAACTGTTCACCTTCTTATGTATTACATTAACCAAGTAATGAGACAAGTGTTCATTATGGTGAATCTTATAACTCTGTTTCCAATAGTGCTTTAAGAAACTATGTCATAGAGAATCATCCATAATTACTGAAACTGGTTTGAATGCAGAATTTTATAACTTGAGGTCTTCTACAACCAATAGCTTTGCTACTATTTTTTCCTACTTTTTCCCCACTCCATTAACTTTGTATCCTGAAATTATTATACTGAATAATGACTCTCCCATGGTTAATGATATTCCTTTTCCTGATGATACAATAGGAAATCATGATAAAAAAACATATAAGAGAGGGGCCCTGGGGGGAACATCATAACTGTTTAGATATCAGTCATACACGTAACTCTGTTAATGAAGATGCAAGTGAGTTGTCAAAAAGAAAAAGAATATTGTAAATAAATTTTATTTCTGACAAATGTTTAAATGAATAAGGAGACAACTAACTAGTTTTGAGCCTACGGGAATTACTATATCCTTTCTTACGGGTTTAAAATTAAGTTTTCTCCAAGAGTTATTATTTATTTTACATTTGTTGACTGACTTTGTCCATATGAGCTGGAATAGCCCTTTTTCACTGGAGGCCTGGAGAGAAAAGCTCCACAAACATTACAATGAGGGTTAACCATTGAAAGAATTGGAAAATATTTACAGTTCATGTCAATAAATAAAGCAGTATAGCAAAATAATATGATTTTTACATCTATAGCAGAAATAAAGGAAATTCTAATATAGTTACTGTTATTGTATATTTCAAATGTGAGAGAGAGGTGAGAGATGCATATTTTAGTAGTAGTAAGAACAGGTTACTGTTCATGGTAAAGACGCCAGGTACAAGAGAGGTGAAGAAGGCTAGGAAGAGCTATGAGGTATAAAAGTAGTAGAGGTCAGTTAAGCAAGACAACACAGTAGGCAGATAGAGCACTGTTTTAGTGATAGCAGAGAAGATTAGAAAAGGTGAGTACAGTGACAGGACCAGTGATTTTTTAAATATTCCTTGGTAGCTGCTTTGAATTGTTTAAGTTGATTGAAGGACCTAGTTTCTAATGGAAGCTTGTTCCCAAAAAAATGGCAGGATAGTAACTAAAGAGGTTGCATTCCATTTTGGTTTTGGGATTATAGATCTGTAGAAGGTCTTGATCTGAGCTGTGTAGAGATCTGGTGGGAGAATAATGAGAGATAAGAGGAGATAAGCTAGGAGGAGATAAGCTAGGACAATAGGAAGACTGGTATAGAATGGAGTGAATAATCTGAAAGTGAGAGAGGAGAAGCTGATGAGGTAATTCTAGCAGGTTTAGGTGTTTTAGTGAGAGACAGTGATGGGATTTATATGTTTGGTTTGGTGCAACTCTAGCTACTTTGTTATAGGCTGTTTCTAATTTAGTAAGGAGAGAGGAGTCGAGATTTCTCAGGATTTGAGAGCTCTACAATAGATTGGGTAGGAGGTAAGCATGAGAGAGGGGTACTTTTGCTTTGTTAGTGAGAAACTTTTTATTTCTATACAAGAGGCCAAGTTTTAGATGGGTCTTCTGAATACAGTTATTAACATGTAGGTCAAACTTTAGTTGATCATCTATGATGACCCCTAGGAGTTTTGTGCTGGATTCTACTTCAGTGGGTGTGTTGTTGAGAGACTGTATAGAGAAGGTATGTTTAAGGTTCTTGTTTTCTTTGGGTTCAGAATAAGCAGATTTTTTGAGAGCCAGGTTTCTACTGAGTTAAATGATGCCTGAGTGGTAGAGATGAATTTAGAGGGGTGTCAGCAATGGTGATGATTGTAGAGTCATCAGCATATTGTACCAGGGATGAGTAGGGGCAGGAAGTATAGAGTTAATTAGTAAAGATATTGAAAAGTAATGGGCCAAGGCCAAGAACAGAGCCCTGAGGTACACCCATTTTAACAGAGAGAGAAGGGGAGGGACCAGAAGGCCATCTAACTGATTGCAGTTGATCAGCGAGATAGCTGGAAAACCAGGCAACAGCAGAAGTAGTGAAGTTAAGGTTAGACAGTTTAGATAGTAGAAGTGAGTGAGACACTGTGTCAAAAGCTTTTGAAAGGTCTAAAAAAGACAAGAGGCAAGTTTGTTATTATCTCTGGCAAGAGAGATAGTGCTAAGGAAGGATATAAGGGCAGTAGTGGTACTGTGTTTAGGGTGAACGCCACACTGTGGGTGTGAGAAGGTTTTTCTGTACTAGATATTGCATGACTTGCTTATGGATGCATTTTTCCAGTACTTTTGAGAGTGGGGATAGGATGGTGATGGGTCTAAAGTTAATGATTTCAGTGGAGTTACCTCCTTTATGTATCGGTAGAGTGTACAATTCTTTCCAGATAGAAGGCACCTTTGACTGAGCGATAGAGCGATTTATCAAGATAGACAGTGGAAGAGCAAGTGAGTAAGCTACTAACTGCAAGAAATAGGAAGGAATATTGTCAGCAGATGTGGAACAGGGGTTTAGTTTGGAGAGTAGAGATTTTATGTAGTTGGTAGGAACAGGTCTAAGGGAGAAAGTATTAGAAGAGTTTAAAGTTGGAGAGTGTTCAGAGGAGTTACTAGATCAGTTGATATTAGAGTTTGTAACGTTAGTGGAAGAAGGGTCAGAGGTAAACATTTTAGATACGGATTCTATGAAGTAGTTATTAAAAATGGCAGCAGTTTCCTTAGGTGTCTTGTTGGGCCAGGGATTATGAGAAGAAGGGCTCCTGGGATGTAATATTTGGTTAATGGAATTCCAGAATTGTTTTGGATTGGATCTTTGAGCTGGAGAAGGTTAAAGTACAATGTTTTTTTTTTTTTTGTCAGATTTCTGAGTTCTTTGTACTTTTGTAAATCTGTAGGGTACATAGTTTTCAACCATGTTTTCCACATCCTGTATCTATATTTCATTAGGGTGCGATTAGCATTTGTTAGCCATGGGGAGATGTTTGATTTTATACAGACTGTGTGGATAGGTGCATGGGTGTTGAGAATATTAAGAAAGGTAGAGTTAAATGAGTGGACTGCTTCACTGAGGAGAAGTTGGGTTAGATACATCCAATTAATTCTAGAGAGGAGTGCTTTAAAATTCTCAGTACAAAAGTTAGTTAGTTTGTGACATGTGATGTACCTGTGTGGCCTTGTAAAGTGAGGAGTGAATCACAGAGCTCTTACTGGGGATTGGTCACTTAGGGAGTTTGGGAGGGTTTCAGAGTTATGGTATTTGCAGGGATCAGATACTAGAATCCAGTCTATAACAGGGCTCAGGTTTTCTGGATCATTAATATGGGTAGGTTCAGTTATAAGTTGAGTAAACCCATAAAAGTTTATGGATGTGGAAGAGTTAGACGAACAAAGGGTAAGCCAGTTAATATTTACATCCCCAAGAAGGAAGGTTTCATTAGGGATATGTTGTGAGAGATATGAGAGAATATTTTCTAGTACAGGAATTTTGTCCCCTGGAGGGATGTCAATGGCTGCTACAGTGATAGTTATATAATTATTAAGTTTTAAGTTGGCTGTTAGGATCAGAATTTCAGTAGGAGGAAAGGGTGGGATAGGTTTGTTAGAACATGCAAGAGTGACTATAGCAACTCCACCCCCTTTTTTATTTTGGTGCTCTAGGAAAAGGATATTATAAACAGGAGGGAGCATTTATCAAGGTTTTGCGGTTTCAGCAAGGTTTTAGTAAGGGAGATGATCAGGAGTGTGGTTCGCAATCCAGGCATGGAATTCACTGACTTTGTTAAGTACAGTTTGAATATTCATAGAGTAGAATGAGATATGCTTATTGGGACATGTGTGGTGTGTTATGTTAGGGGTAGTAGCTTCCATGGTGGGAGGGTGCAGGGTTGGACCTGGATTAGGATGAATGTCACCTGACAAGAGTAGGGCAAGTGGCATGAAGAAGATGGGTGATAGAGGAGGAGTTTAGTTTTGCCTTTGGAATGACTTGTGTAGGAAGGAGGGATTTTTACCTTAGGAAGATGAGTATGCAAGGGTAAGCTAGATAAGCAAACTACAAAGGACAGTAATGGGGGAGAGAAATTATTTGTTTGGGTATTTGTAGGTCCATTGCATATTGGAGTTAAATGGTAGTTATAGGAGGTAAGACTAGAGAGGACAAGTAGGAGAGGTAGGTAGAAAATTGAGTAGATTGTGAAAGCCATATTTTAGCGGAATGAAGGAGTCTTATGAATTAAAGAACCTAGTGCTAGAGTGCTATGTAAGGTAAAGTGCAGGAGATATAGGAGTGTGAGAGGAGATTGGGAGAAGTCACCAGTAGAGGGTGTTGATGTAGGTCAGAAGCTGAAAGAGTCTAGTGTATAAGGTGTTTGAGAGGAGGGGAGAAGTTTAGGAATTTGCCAGAAGACAGGAAGGGGCAGGTCTGGAGGGAAGGGGTTCCTGATAAGTTAGGTGTAAAGGAAATGACATGGGTGGGTGGGTGGTAAAGGGGGTGTTTAGGGGAGTGGAATGAGCCCAAGGCAGCAAGAGTGAATGGAGCTGGTTGAACCTGAGAAGTCGAATTGCCTAGTATAAAACAAAAAATAATCAACAACGAAGTTGTTGAATGGTGGGGTATCAAGATCATATTTTTACATAGTGGGACCAATGGTTTAAAAATTATCCTACTTGAGCATATGAAAAAATCTCTGTTACATGTCATTGAGTTACTGGAAATTAATAATATCAGTGTGGCCAGATGGAATGACTCTCTCTTTACCAAGTCTACTTTATTTAATAAGTGGTTAAGATGTTTATGCATTAGCTATAATCTATCTGTGACTTATTGGGAAGACTTTGATAGTGACCTCCATATGTTTGCTAGTTAAAATGTTCATCTGAGTCATTATGGATTTAATTTTGTTAATAGTAAACTTACTTCCTAACTCATTTTTAGGCCAAGCTGCTTGCACCATTCAAGGAAACCTCAGCCTAATACTATTGTGAAAATGTACTATTGTTAGGCAAGGAGCTTTGGGAATAAATGTTTTGACTTACTGCTTTTAGTAATGCATGTGACTAGTGATATCATTGTCATTACTGAAGACTGGGACTCAACTAATCTTTGTTTCTTGGGTTATACCAACATAGAATGTCTTTGATTACAAAGAAATGGAGGTGGGGTACTGCTATTAATTAAAAATGGTTTACCACATAAAATTGTTGAGGTTAATATTTGTTTTGAGACAAAAGTATTAGATTTATATTCTAACACTGCTCATAGTGTCACAAGGATTATTTGTCCTAACAGGAAATGATCATGAACTATTCAGTTCATAAAGAATTTATCAGATGTTTAGAATCTTGTTTATTACATGGATTTGTTATTTTATTTGGAGACATGAATTATTTGTCTATTAATGGAACAGATTACCAGATCAAAAATGGAAGTAATTTTTTAGAACGTTTATTAGTTTAATACAGCTCAAATGAGATATAGTTTCACATGAGATCAACACATATCAGATCTTGTTATTACAAATTGCACATCACAAATTAATAATATTAAATTAGGATTACCTTTGGGTAACTCTAATCATTGTTCAATACGTTTAGGAATTTCTTTAGGCTTTAAATTAAAGACAAGAGTTATCAAAACATTTAATTTCAAAGATCTAATAATATTACTGAAAGGATAAATACAATAGAATTGAATACTGAATCACAAATAAATGAAGATGGAGGACATTCTCTACTATAATCTATTTTTCTTGAATCAATGAAGGCAGTTTCTCACTCTGAGGTATCTATATGTAGGAGCTTACCTTATTGAAGGGATGTTGAGCTATGCAAGTTAAGCAAAAGGAAGAAAATATGTTTTCATAAATTTAGGATAAATCCTTGTTCTGCTATAAAGAGGAAATTAAATAAAGTTTCAAGGATCTTTAAGTATTGTTTATATAGTGGAAACATAAGATTTGAAAATAATTTAAATCATCTGTTAACAATAAATGCTTTTATAAATATATAAATGTATTTTGAAACAGTAATGAGTATATATCTTGATTGATTATCAATGGTATTATTATTTCTAAACCACTTGAGATTGCTAATGGGTTTAATATTTTTTTAAGAACAATCAATTTGGGAGTTATAATCTTGTTTTAGATTTGTTGTCTGTTAATAATTGTTTATGCCCAACAATGAATTCAGAGTTCACTTATGCAGCTCTGAGTAAAACAGGCAATGAAACCTCTATGGATGTAGATAAAATGCCAGCTATGCTCGTATATGTAATTACAGATAAACTCCTTCAAATTCTGTTTAGTATTTTATGTTAAGTTATCAAATTGCATTTTCCCTACTATCTGAAAAAAATATGTGATATCACCAATTTATAAAAAAGGGTATAAATCACAGTTGTCTAACTATAGACCTATCTGCTTAACTTCAGTTCTTTGTAAATGTTTGAACACGTATTATTAAGTATGATATCTGAGGCATATAGTAACTCAAATAATTCAGGTTTACTGAATCCAGATCTACCTTAACAGGCTTAATTGAATTTCTTGATCTTGTAACACTAGCATTGGGTGCATCTTTATCTGTTGGTGATATATTTAGTGGGTGCATCTTTATCCATTGGTGCTGTCTTTAGTGGGTGCATCTTTATCTGTTGATGCTGTCTTTAGTGGGTGCATCTTTATCTGTTGGTGTTATCTTTAGTGGATGCATTTATATCCATTGGTGCTGTCTTTAGTGGGTGCATCGTTATACGTTGGTGTTATCTTTAGTGGGTGCATCTTTATCTGTTGGTGCTGTCTTTGTTGGGTGCATCTTTATCTGTTGTTGTTATCTTTAGTGGTTTAGGTAAGGCTTTTGATACCATCGTATTTGGCTCTATTATAAAAAACATTATTTTTTAAATTAATCAATATTTGATTAACTGAACTATATCTTGACAAAGCGGTTGTACTCAATGTATATCAATCAAACAGCAACACTGAATATTTTCCTATCTATTCTGGTGTACCTCAGTGTTCTGTTTTAAGCCCCTTTTTTGTTTAACTTAGTATTATCAACCACCTCTAGTAACAACAAATTAACTATGCTGATGTTTGTAAAATCAGTTTTATTGCAGGTAGTAATGGGACATCTTTGCAATTAAAGATGATTGCAAAATCAGTTTTATTGCAGGTAGTAATGGGACATATTTGCAATTAAATAACTTTTTAATACAATTTTGTACATGGCCAAAGAGGTAAATGTAACTATTGATAGCAATAAGTGTGAAGTTATGTGCTTTGGTAAACCAACACAGTTACTGGAATGACTGGTAAATGACACTACATTACAAGTGGTTAAAGAATACAAGGATTTGGGTATTTTTCTCTCTCCAAATTTAAATTTTTTTGTCACATGCACATAATAATAGAAAGCAAGCTTTTGTTTTAATAGGCTATATATTTAAATCATTGTCTCTTAGGGATGAGTATTGTTTGGTACATTAATTTCTTATGTGCATATGACCAATGATAGAACATAATAACTTTTTTGGTCTTGCAAAATACATCAGCTTAATTTGATTGAATCAATACAAAGGAAATTTACTAAGAGGATTCCTTTGGTAAACAGTTTAACTTATAAGGAAACATATAAGATTCTTAAGTTGTTCACTCACCCTTTTAGGTATACCAGCTAGCAGTAAAGCTATTATTGCCACAGAATCGTTAATGCTCATATGTTGCAAGCAAGTTCTAATTTCTCAGTTCCTAATAACCTTTGTGTACAGGTGTGATCATTTAAACTTTATTATATCAAAGAGCAGAGCTTCTTTGAGACATAATTATATCATCCAAGTAATTCCAAGGTTGTGGGACTGTATACCAATTTATATATGGTTATCTCCTAATTTAAAACATTTTAGAAATAGATTTGATAATTGGATGAGTCATAATGTCTGTGATCGTGAGTTTAATGAGGTGGTGTTCCTTGACGGCCTTTGGCCTGAACACTGAATAAACCTATGAGAAACCTGTGAGACAAGTGTAACCAGACTGGAGTGACAACTCAGTAACCAATTTAGAATCAACGTCAAATGGCAGTTATGGAATGTAAACCTGAAAGACCTCAGTAACCAATGAACAATCAATGTCAAATGGCAGCTATGGAATGTAAACCTGTGAGACCTCAGCAACCAATGAATAATCAATGTCAAATGGCAGCTATGGAAACCTCACAGGAGAAACATTGGGTTTGGGAAAGGAGCCATACGAGACCTCAGATATATTAAACATTACATGCACTGTGCATAGCAATAATAGTATTTTACACACTATGGATTTCATATTTTCAGTTATAGTTGCTTGACTATTAATTGAGTTTTTTTAATCTTTTTAAAACAAGTTTTACTTTTGTGCCCACTGAGCATGGCAAAGTGCCTGACAATATTATTGAATTAAAAGTTTCATCAGAAAACTAAATTTTGCTATGATTTTCAGATACAAAGTCCAGAAATTTTTATGTAATGCCAACAATGTGTTATTTTTGAGAAGCTTAAAAATTACATTTGCAGAACAGCATTGGTTACAGGTAATTAAAGTTGTATTACCTGACCACAAATGAGCATTTGCTATAAACAGTCTTGCTCAGGACATTCATTATGGATTATGAACCATGACAAAGGTGGTAGGTTTGGAGCTATGGACCATACAGACTACACCAATGTTTTGTTTAACATTCATTATAACACAGAAAAATATGCAAGTGTTTCCAGGAATGAAATTAGCATTACTTGAGATAAAATTAATTCCTTCTTCTATGAGCTTCTCTACAGTTGCATGATTTTCATAAGATGGAATACACCAGGGTTCTTACCATTTTTTGGGATACCAAATATACAGAAAAGTGTTTTGAAAACCAAGTTTTAACCCATATCAGATGCTGAAAGGGCTTAGATACATATCCTATGAGTGTTTACTGAAAGGAATGTAAAGTCTTTATTTGACGCTTACATTTACATATTGGAAGGCTTTGGGGATTTCTTTGGTGACATTACAGCCTTGTTTGTATAGTGCAGACATAATACTGTTCACACTTGATGTGGCTGATCATGTTTTACTGTATCTGACACTGAGGCTCTTGTTTGTTTACAGAGAGACTTGCTTACTTTGATGTAATAAGCAACAGTGACATTAACATACTCATTAAATGTATGAAAATAGTTTTAGCAAATACTTTTATTTTCATGGAAGGTAAATACTATAGGCAACCAAATGGGGTAGCAATGAGTGCAGCTTGCATCCCTATTAATGCTGATGTCATGTGATTTGGGGAGCAAAATCTTCTCTTCATATCCGACAATACTAGTTATTAGAATCTCTGTGTCACGTACCTGAATGATTTCTAGTTTCTGTTGTCTGACACTAAAATAAAACTTCGGGAATTTCTGAAGCAGTTTGAAACACTTACCACTTTCCTGGAGAGTCACCTGTTATTATTCACATGGAGGTTTGAACTACTTAGATGTGCATATATATAAGAAAAGGAACACACATTCTCTTAAAGCATCGACTAAAAACCTACATTTTCAAACTCTTACCTTAATTTTTCTAGTAACCACCAATAAGAAAATGAAGACCCTTGTCATAGGCTAGTTGATCAGGTCATCCAGAATAACACTGGACTTTAATGTATCCCGGAGGAATTTCATCTTAACACTAACATGTTCAAATAGCGGGTTTAGCCTGATTGGATTCTTGTTCAAACTGTACAGAAAGTGATGGCAGTTTGGGTACCAAATACATACACCATTTTGGAAAGGGCAAACTTCCTAAAACTACAAACCCATAAAAAACAACACTTGATTCAGGCAATGATTTTAAACTATAACGGTAATTCAGCCAGCATTAGAAACATTATCAAACAAAAGTAATAGATTTTTTTTTATGTAGATCATTTTTTATATTTTTAGACCGTAACCTGTTTTGCTTATAAAAAGGGCTCTAACATTAAGGATAAGCTTGAACACTGTAAATCCATTACCAGGAATGCAGTATGGAATGCCAACAAAAAGGCACTTACAAATGTGGCTGCTGTAATCATTATTTTAATGATGGTACTCTCACAATTATTTTTCCATTAGACCTAAGAAATACAACTGTAGGGCTGGTTTATCTGGCTAAGTGAAAATCAATTTACATTGGGAAAACTGAGAGGCCATAAGAAAATGGATATAGGACCGTGTCTACTTCAAAACATTGAAATTTCATAACAATGAAATTCATAACATTGAGACCATAACACCAAAAATTCAAAACACGGAAAACCCAAAACATGAAACTTCAGAACATTGAAACTTAGCTTCATAACATTGAAAACTACATTGCTCATGTAAACAATATCCCCTCCACCTATAACAACACCTAACTGACAAACACACTTTCTACTATGTTTCTGCATGAGGGCAACCCCCCCTGCACCCCCTATGTGGGGGCATCTGCCTCCAACACTCCCCATAAATTAAATTTACCAAAGATCGCACTACAGTGGAAAAAAAGTTAATTTCCTAACCTCAGTGCATGGTGATCGCGATACAGTGAGGTTAAGAAATTAACTTTTTTCCACTGTAGTGCAATCTTGGAGTTGACAATTTAATTTACGGGGGGTGGGGGGAAGAGCCCCCAACATGGGGGGTGCATGGGGGCTTGCTTCCCTGCAGAAATGCAGTAGAAAGTGTGTTTTTTAGTTAGGTCTTATTATAGGCGAAGGGGATGTTATTTACATGTGCACTGTAGTTTTTAATGTTATGAAGCACACTTTCAATGTTCTGAGTTTTCATTGTTTTGGGTTTTCAGTGTTTTGGACTCAATGTTATGAATTTCAACATTATGAAATTTCAATGTTTTGAAGCAGACCCATATGAGCAAAACTATGACATTTTTGAAGAAAAAATTAAATTTTGAATATTTTTTTTTCTTAATTCCAGAATATGTGTAAACAAATCTGAGGGGGGGCATGGGAGCTGAGTACTGAACATAAAGAGCTCATTTGTCAATTGAGGTTAAATGTTGCGCCCCCCCCCCCAACACACACAGTTTAAAGGACCACATATTTAACAGATATGTGTTAGAGTTATGTGAAGCTAAACTTTGCATTTGTATGTGCTTGACATGAACACTTGTTTGATTTTAGTAAAGAATGTAGGATCCATTTTCATTACCTTTTGTTGACTGCTTATTAGTTAGACTATGTCTGTCTGGCATCTGAAAACTTTAGAGATCATATGGTATTTTAACGTTTAAATACTTCAATTTTATGCACTAAGTTTTGATAAAGTCTGTTTTATCAGATGAAAATTACTATTCAAATAATATTTAACTGAATCCCATTGGGTGATGACTAGATTGTCTGTAAAGTGGCTTTTGTTGTTATTGCAAACAAATGATTTTATACTGTCTAAATATGATATGAACAGGGTTAATATTTTAATGATCAGTTGTCAAACATGAATAAAACAATGCTGCAGTCTTCCTCATTACTTTAACCAAC
>NC_056749.1:789535400-789540400 GCF_019279795.1 Protopterus annectens
TCATTTAATCACACAAGTACTACAGAACAAAGTTATAGCTTTCAAACATATTTGGTCCTACATTACATAAAAAAGCAAATGCAAATACTGATACGACTTCTCATAAATGCATATAGAAACAAATACAGTTACAGTGTTATGAGTTAGTTATTTTGGTGGGGAGGGGCATTATGGAAGGAGGTGATTTTGCAAGCCATATTGACTCTCTTTAAAAAGATTCAAACTTATGTAGGTCTAGCTGTTTCTACATGCGGGAAGCCATTCTTATCTTCTCAGATCCAGCAAAAATGAAGTTGTATGTTTTAGTAACAGATGGATTAGCATGTCAAAGTTTACTCTGAGCTTCTATGCCTGAGGCTGCAAATGTTTACAATTATAATCACATTATTTATTTATTAAGTTAGTTATTTACTTAAGGAATATTGATTGGACCCTTTGGCATTTTTGAACGATGAACTGAACTTCTTAATTAGGAAAAAGTGGCAGTACATCATGAAAAGTTATATAATGTAATTAAGTAGGGGGTTGTGCAGTATGTTGTGACAATTTATATAATGTAATTAATGTAATTAAGTATGGGGTTGTACTATATGTCATGACAATTTATACAATTTATGCAATGTTGTTAAGTAGGGGGTTGTGCAGTGCATAGGTTCATAGGTAGGTACTAGGCTATTGGCCCTGGGGCCTATATAAGCCTAGCCAAACGGTACCCTGGCTTTTGCCACCCAAGAAAATTATTTTCCTGTGCCCCTGTCAAATAGAGCAAGAGAAGGGATTCCCAGGGCAAGTTTCCTATCTCCCATCCAATCATCAATATTTTTCTTGAAGGGTTCTAATGAGGAGCTTTGTTTGCTATAGATAGGTAGTTTGCTCCAGAGTATGGGAAGTCTCTGAGACAGGAATCTATCCCTCCAACATGTTCTGTTTATTGTGGTGACAAGGTTTAGGTCCCTAGAGCATGTAGCTTGGAGGGATTGGGATTTCTTTACATGGAGCATGTCCAACAGCTCTGGATTTGACATAGCTTTGTATGTTAGGCAGAAATTGCCTCTGAGTAGGCGATATGTGACAGAGTAAAGCTGGAGTTTTTTTAGACTGCCTGCGTAGGGCATCTGTTTGAGGCTGGTAATCCTCTTTGTGAGATATTTCTGTGGCCTTTCTAGTTGTTGTAGATGTCTTTTGCATCATGACAACTTACACAATGTATGCAAAGTAATTAAGTAGGGGGTTTGGGAAGTACGTCATGACAATTTATACAATACATACAATGTAATTAAGTAGGGGGAGTTGCAGTATGTCATGACAATTTATACAATGTATACAGTCTATTTAAGTAGAGGGTTGTGCAGTACATTATGACAATTTATACAATGTATACAATGCAATTAAGTAGGGGGATATACAGTATCATGACAATTTATACAATGTACACAATGTAATTAAGTAGGTGGTTGTGCAGTACATCATGACAATTTTTACAATGTACACAATGTAATTAAGTGGGGGGTTGTACAGTGTCATGACAATTTATACAATGTACACAATGTAATTAAGTAGGTGGTTGTGCAGTATCATGACAATTTATACAATGTACACAATGTAATTAAGTAGGTGGTTGTGCAGTACATCATGACAATTTATACAATGTACACAATGTAATTAAATAAGGGGTTTTACAGCATCATGACAATTTATACAATGTACACAATGTAATTAAGTAGGTGGTTGTGCAGTATCATGACAATGTATACAATGTACACAATGTAATTAAGTAGGTGGTTGTGCATTACATCATGACAATGTATACAATGTACACAATGTAATTAAGTAGGGGGTTGTACAGTATCATGACAATTTATACAATGTATACAATGTAATTAAGTAGGGGGTTGTACAGAGTAAACTTTCTACATCAGTGGTCTAGATGGGCTCAGTACACTGTAATAATAGTGTCTAGATAGTGTTGTTTTATTTTTATTTGTATTGTTCTTAGTGTTATTATTTTATTATTTATGTGTTTCAGTGTTACTATTTTTCTGTATTTTTTATTGCAGTGTTTTGGCATGTAACATTTCTAGCTCTCTTTCTGCCTCTTTCTCTTTCACTGTGTATGCGTGTGTATATGTGTTTTTGTGTGCATTTAAATAGATAGATATTTACCAACATTGAATGTTTAGAATATTAAACATTCCATGCATTACTGCTGCTTGCTTTGCAAGTTTGTTTGCATGCATACAAGATCTCTGTAAAGTGGAGTGGGATTTTGCCCTTTCATCACTGTTGTGTAATCTCTGAGTTGGTATATATAATCTGCAGGCAGTGTGGGTGGTGTAGGGGGTGGCTTGCCCACTCTACTGAATATTTTTCCCTATTTTTAGTTTCAGTCTTTTTAGACCAAAATAATCTATCTATCTATCTATCTATCTGTCTATCTATCTATCTATCTATCTATCTATCTATCTATCTATCTATCTATCCATCTTTGTGTAGATCCTTGACATATATGGCACTTTATAGGATTTTCTGGCTGCGGTTGCTTCCATACGAATATAGTTGACTCTCTCCTATTGTGCTCCTTTGCTGCCGACTGTAAAGGTTTAACTGCTCTGTACTAAAACTTGTGTTGATAGGTTGTATAGTCATTAGCAATAACTCAATTAAGGTAGTACTTTTACTCATGCTCTCTTGCTTATTTGCATATGCATTGCACACAAGCTGTCTTCTTGGTGTTCAGTAACAGATTGCTTCTGGAACACTTACTACTTACTAGCTGCTGTGCTTTTTGTTTAATTTGAAAGTTTCTCTAACATTTTGCAACTCTCTGGCCTTATCATGAGCTTCCACTATCAAAGTTTACTATTATGCCAGCAGTATTTCATTCCACAGAGCAGTGGACTGCCAAAGCACTGCTGCTGTAGTCTCTGTATTACCTTCCCTGGGCTTCCAAAGAGGTTTTTGCAGTAGAATCACGATTTCATGTCCAGTTCAAAAGAATCAGCTTTAGGATTCCTCTATCTGTGAAGGCTAATGTTGGGCCAGGGTTTGAATTCTAAAATATCAGTTGGGTCTGCCGTGTTACATGATGAAGAATATTTAGAATGGTGTTTTACACTACTGTAAATCATCTAAATAATATTGTGTCCAGTTCAAATGAATGCACTTTCCTGGTATAGTTGGTAATTCACCTATTTGTCAATATGGCTCTTGCAGGCTAAGACTTTGCATGGAGGAAGGCCCATTAGACTGCAGTAACATTACTAACATTTAGGTGGAGCTATATTATAGAAAAGACAAGTCTCGGCAGCATCACTATTAAAATGCAGATCAAGCTGTAATACAGGCGATAATGTTTTATGGGAGACAAGAACATAAATGCCTGTCAATTCTTTTCCATGAGACATCACCTGTAGACACTGAGGATCACTCAAAACATTTTAAAGATGGAATTCCACAGAATGCATTCCTGATATTTTCAGATGGAGTTATGCTTGCATGACAAATGTGCATACTGATGGGCCTGAGTAATAGATAATAGAAATTTGATGGCTATGAGGCAGATTAACTGGTATTTGGTTTGTGTTGGGTTGAGTTAAGCAAATTCACATATAATCCTTTTGAATCTCGTTACTGCTCCCTAGCATACATTGTACTCATTGTCCATGTGTTTGGATAGTGTCAAATAGTGCAAGGTATGCACTGTTCCCACTGTTTTCTCATACTAGGGTAGAGATGGGATGTGTTGATGGTCTGCCTTTACAGGACAGAAGAAGCTGTCCTCAGTACTATGAAAATTTTTGGAATCCAGCTCACTGATGTATGTCTGAATGTTACAGTGAACCAGACTGGAGTAGAGTGGAAATAATACATGCACGTCCACAGCAACATGAGATTCAGAGTTAAGTAATCAGTGTCCTGCTGTATGATTTCAAAGCACCTGGTTAAAAAAATGTTACAAATCATTAATTATTGCAGGCAAAGTTCATTGCAGTTGGTATTCTCAGACTTCTTGATGTTTTCCATTATTAACCTTGCAAACAACAATAATACCTTAAATAAACACAATGAATATGATTAAACTAACTTTTCTAGCTAAATCATTATAATTTCTTATTTTATAAAATTTAAAATATTCTGCATATATTGAATTGAATATCATCTGAATGTGTGTGCATCTGACTTATATAAAAAACTGGTTATATTACTCTTCGAAATCTCTTTTCTACACAACCCCCCGGATATACTAATCTGCCATGCAGGACTAAACTAGTCCTGCACGTAAGCGACAGTTTAAGAGGAGGACAGCAGCACGCCATGCATAATAATGAAGGCGCGCTGCTGGAGCTCCAAATCCTACACTGAGCATGGATGAGTGCAGGGGGCGAGTCTGAGAGCAGAGCTCTCAGAATAAACATGCCCCTGCAAAGTAGAACAGAAGAAAGTGTAAATAAATGAGCGAAACCACACATAGGCGTCTGCATATCTCCACCAAGAGTCCCCACGTGTTCAACAGCAACAGTACATTGAAATAAAACAAAGAAACCCTTGTATTAATTTTTTAAAACCCCGAGTACAGCTAACCATAGGTCCACGGGTTTGCCCATCGCTTAGCTACGGTTAAAGCAGCTGAAAAGGCTGAAGAGGATAACAACGAATATATATGCAAATGAAGCAGTACAGCAATAGTGGAGTGGTTAGAGCATCCGCCTAATGAACAGGCATTCCCGGTTCGGGTCCCACTGCAGCACAAATCATATTCCATGGGAAATCTGTATATGAAAATAATTTTACATCATTTTGCTGTATAACCTGCATAATAACATTTAAATGTGAACTGGAGTACTGTATGAAATGCACATGTGAAGTGTCAGTGTCATAATGAATAAGGAACAAGTAAGCAGGTCTAAGCACAAATAAGCAGCGGTAAGCATGACCAAGTGCATTTGCGCAGGGGTAAGCATTGCCCACACAGATTAAGTACAGTAGAAGCTGAGTGTAAG
>NC_056749.1:789542900-789545400 GCF_019279795.1 Protopterus annectens
TCTGCAAGTGATTTTTGTTGCTGGATCTTAGTGGTCTGGTGGTGCGATAGGGTTGGAGTAGATTCTGGAGGGATGGGACATTTAGTGGATGGTTTACTAGTTTGTGGGCAAGTGAGAGTTGATACCACTGAAGGAGGTGAGGGAGTTCAAGCCAGCCCAGTTCAGCAAGTGAGAGACAGTGGTGACTATGGTAGGATGCACCTGTGGTGAATTTGGTGATTTTGTTGTAGTAGGTCTCTAGCTTGTTTAGATCACATTGCCTTAGGTTGGTATATACTGGAGAGGCATAAAGTAGGGTGGAGATAAGGTGGGAATTTGCTATTGAAATCTTTGCTGCTTTCGTGAGAAATTGTTTATTTCTGTATAATGCTCCTAGTTTTTTGTAGACTTTTTTTATGGTCATGGATATGTGAATGTCAAATTTTAGTTTATTGTCTATTTCCACTTCTAGCAATTTGGTGTGTTCAGTTGGGTATATAGTGGTGTTGTCTTTTGCTGTGATGTTAAAGTGAGAGTTGTTTTGAGTATGTTTGGTGGGTTGGAAGATGAGTAGTTTCATTTTGTTTGGGTTAAGTATTATTTGGGCATCGGATAACCATGTTTCCACAGAGGAAATGGCTTCCTGTGTGACTTTTTGCAGTTTGGGTACGGACTGGGCTGAGCAGATGATGGTCGAGTCATCTGCGTTTTGGATGAGTGTGCCATGTTTGGTGGCAGAGGCTAGATTATTGGTGTAAACAGAGTAGGGGTCCAAGGATGGATCCTTGGGGAACCCCTATGGAGACAGGTAGTTGGGGAGATATGTCATTCTGCCATACAACGGATTGTTGGCGGTCAGACAGGTAACTCTGAAACCAGTTGGTGACTGATTGTGAGAAGGATAGGTTATTGAGGACAAAGATAAGTTGTTTGTGTGGGACCATGTCAAATGCTTTAGATAGGTCTAGGAAAGTAGCAGAGGAGAGATGGCCATTGTTTTTATGCTGAAGGATAGTGTTAGTAAAGGAGAGTAAGGCAGTGGTGGTGCTATGGTTTGGTCGGAAACCATGCTGAATACTGGAAAGGAGGTTGTTAGTAAGGAGGTAGTCTGAGACCTGAGAGTGTATACATCTCTCTAGTATTTTGGAGAGTGGAGAGAGAATAGCTATGGGGCGGTAATTGGTTAGTTCTGCAGAGGGTCCACCTTTGTGGGGGGAATTATATGTGAGACTTTCCACAATGTGGGAACGTAACTTTCTGACAGTGATTGGTTAATCAAGATGGATACTGGGTAGGCCAGAGCATCAGCTGCGATTTGTAGGTATTCACTTGGGAGGTTGTCTGCTGCTAATTTGGTGGGTTTAAGTTTAGTTAAGAGTTTTTTATGTTGGAGGTAGGTACAGGAGAAAAAGAGAAGGCAGTGGAGAGATTACTAGTTGAAGGTGTGGGTTGGAGGGGAGGGGGGTTGTGTTGTTTAGGTAGTGATAGTATGGTTTGGGTGAAGTGTGTGTTGAATGACATAGCAATATTTTCTGAGGAGTGAGGGATGTTAGGAGGAGGGGTACTGACTTTACCTGGGTGGAGGATGAAGTTTATGGAGGACCAGAATTGTTTGGGGCTGTGTTGTGAGGAGTCTAGGGCAGACTGGTAGTATTGGAATTTGTCCTGTTTTATTAGCTTTTTGACTCTATTGCATAGTTCTAGGAATTTCTATCTAGCTGAGGGGGTTTTGGTTTTGCGCCAGTGCTCCCAGGCTTTATCCCTGTTTTTCATTTCTGACTTAGTGGTTTTCTGTAGCCATGGGGAGGATTGTGCTTTGGTTCTGGAAAATCTTATGGGGGCATGGTAATTAAGGATGTTCAGGAAGGTAGTTTTAAAAAATTCAACTGTGTCATCTATACTGAGGTACTTTAGAGCATGCCAGTTACATTCTTTGAGGGATGAGATGAATGTGAGTGGGTTAAAGTTTATTTTTTTACGTATTTGATGATAGATGACAGGTTTAGCTTGGTACAGGTATTTTTTGAGTAGGAATGTTGGGGAGTGATCACTGAGGCTATCTGATAAGCAGCCTGTTATATATGACTGGGGTTCTTACTGACTAGTATCCAATCCAGGGTAGTGTGCTTGCTGGAGTTTTTATTTATCTTTGTTGGTGACTGGACAGGTTGGGTGAAGCCATGAACGTGTACATGATGGGTTGGATTGTTGCTAGAACAGGATTGCCAGTCAATATTGAAATCACCTAAGATGATAGTTTCTTGGGGGAGATGGTGGGTAGACCAGCTGAGGAGGTTTTCTAGTGGAGGGATGTTTTGGCCAGGTGGGAAGTAGCATCCAATTATGTTGATGGTTTTGTTTTGGTTAATTTTGAGGTTGGTATATATTATTTCTTCATTGCCTATTTGTGGAGCTGATGATTTTAAGATCTGGATGTTTAGATGCTGTTTAAATATTATAGCTACACCACCTCCTTTTTTGTTAGCAGTCTACTCTTAGTATGCCGTAACCTGTAGGGAGT
>NC_056749.1:789550400-789655400 GCF_019279795.1 Protopterus annectens
TCTATACTACTGCATCAGCTAGTGATACTGACACCTCTTGTCCTATGTTGCATGCAAATCCCAACATCCAACATACCTTCCCTATTGCTCCCCATCCAATTATACCTATAGGCTACTATACAGTTACAATGTCACCCCCACTGTCTACCCCTTAGCTATTCCCGTCTACTGTACCACACAGGTATGGAATAACTACACCTACCCCAAATACCTGTATGTAACCTATCCGGACCTGTGAAACAGGAATCCAACCTCACCTTAAACTGACCTTTGTCAGCAGTCATACCTGACATGTACACCTGACCTAAGCATGGATAATACAGCCAGTTTAACGTAAACTAAGCATGATTGATGGGGGATGTAGCTATGTTATGTCTGTTACCCTCTATGAATGTGAACACCCCAGTATTAATTGGGATACATAGCTGAGGTCAATGTGGAGCTCTACACACCGGGCCACCACTGACAATGGACAAGCATACAGTCCGAGTGTCCCGGTTGACAGATGTGAACAAAATGCATGACATGTGTATGTGGGAGCAAGCGGGTGTAAGCCTGTTTGGCTGCCGGTATGCGAGTACCACAATGGTGAAGCAATGTAGAGGCTAACTGAATGCAAGATGCCGCAACAAGATGTCAGTAATGCTGTGCTTCACGCAAACAAGTGGATACCCGCCTACAAGTGTTCTACAGTGCCTTAGTCACTCTGTAGCCAACAGCTGTTGTTGTGGCCATTAACAAAATAATCTGCACTGCCAGGTTGCAACCCCCCGACCTTGCACACTATAGTAGATGTGAGTTCCACTAAGCCATGGCAGATATACATTCAGCTGCTGTGATCACAAATCACATCATCCAGCACAGGCATCCAACAGTATAGGAAATGTATATATGTTTGTAGATTAATATCAGAACACATGTCCATTGCTCAACCACAGCATTATGAGCAGTCTATGTGCAGCACAGAACAGTGCCTATCCAATCATACTGTGAGAACAGTAGTCCTCCATAATACCAAAAGGAATAATGATATACGGTGCACACAGTGGGGATTTGTGAGCATGCTTCATGCACAGTATGTCACACCTGGGGCATTGGTTCCGTGGAATCGGGAGATGAGGCTGGTCAGATGTGTCAGCAAACCACTGCTACACAATACCCTGGCAGGATGCTACCAGTGGGAGAAACACTGTAGACCAGCTAGGTCTACTCTTGACACAACAGCAGGTCCTTCCCTGTCCGGATTGAACCAACAGTTGTGGGTCACAGCGATGTCACCACCAGTACTGGAGGAGGATCAAAGGAAGGCTGGTATGTACGTGAACTAAACAGATGAAGAGCCTGCAGACGGCGGGTGGGGACAGTATACTGGAGGTGTACCGAGATGTGCAGAGAGGGAAATGTGTGGAGGTGTGGTATGGCAGGGCTAGCAACCGGGCAATGGATGGATGCTGTGTACGTGGAGCATGGGGGCTGGGGGAAGGGAACATGTCATTATGGTAGACATATGTAAACGAAGCAAAACAGCAATAGTGTAGTGGCCAGAGCATCCACCTAACGAGCACGCATTCCCGGGTCAAGCCCCACTGCAGCACATCCAATTTTCCATGTGGCATCTGTATGTTAACATCATTGTGCTGTATAACCTACTAGGTAACATTTATATTAGTACTGCCTTAAATGCACATGTGAAGTGTCATAATGACTAAGGCACTAGTAAGCATGTGTAAGCACATAACAGCAGTAGCATGCATGGATAAGCAGTTGTGTGTGTACGTGTATTCTCACAGGGGTTAGAACTGCCTACATAGATTGAGTGGAGTAGATGCTACCTGAGTGTAAGGAAACGCAACCCGAGGTTAGCATTGCTTAGCTCTGGGCAAACCCTCGCACACCTGCGTACGACCGCTTAAATGTCCCTAACTCACTCTGTATCCGACAGCTGTTTTTTTGCCCTGAAACACAATATACAGCCTGTGGATGGGCCACACCCGGGATGCTGCACATCATACACTACGTGATGTACCATTAAACCATGACAGATGTACATAACCACTCATGTCACATATACAGGCCACACCCGGGATGCTGCACATCATACACTACGTGATGTACCATTAAACCACGACAGATGTACATAACCACTCATGTCACATATACAGGCCACACCCGGGATGCTGCACATCATACACTACGTGATGTACCATTAAACCGACAGATGTACATAACCACTCATGTCACATATACAGGCCACACCCGGGATGCTGCACATCATACACTACGTGATGTACCATTAAACCACGACAGATGTACATAACCACTCATGTCACATATACAGGCCACACCCGGGATGCTGCACATCATACACTACGTGCTGTACCATTAAACCATGGCAGATGTACATAACCAAGAAAACAAAATGCAAACTTGTAGTTATGAACCCAAACTGAATAATGTAAAATCCGTTTTATTAGCAAACGCTTTCAGAGAGACCAATGCCCGTCCTTCCTCAGACAAAAAATGGGAACATTTCGTGCTATCCTTATATAGGGTAGCAATCAAACAATTACTTCGTACTTAATTAACCAATTATGACAAAATTGTTATAAAATGTCCTCAAATATACTAAATTCTGTCCATTGTTAAAATCCAAACACTAAGTATAATATCATTAATTTCAATCAACACCCCACCAACTTGTATTACAAAAATAACCACATTTAGATTATACTAAAATGACTTTGTACATAAAAATAGATAAAATTAAATTAGATAGAAAAATCTTGATTTCACCTTTTCTTTGAGTAATATCTTAAAAAGCAAGCGATAGAGACATGATCATTCAAGCCCGGATATATGTAGGCAGCTGTACGGATTTGCCAAATGAGTTCATCCATTTCTAATCTAGTTTGCCATGGACCACCCCTAATCCCAACATTTATTTTTGTAAGGATGGTGAATTTAAAAAAATGTTCAGGGAAATTAATTATGTGTCTTGCAAGAGCATTGTTAGAATCATGCTTGTTGATTGCATATATATGTTCATAAATGCGCTGCTTTAACTTCCTTTCGGTTTTACCTATATAAAAAGCAGCGCATTTCTGACACAAAGCCACGTAAACCACGCTGTTGGTTTCACAATTAAATTTCCCTCTTACTTTTAACATTTGATTCCTAATCTTAACCAACGAGTCAGTGCATATAAACTTACATTGTTTACATGCACCACACTTTGAAATACCTAAGGAAAGGTTATTGTTATTATTAGTACAACCTTGAGATTTACCCTCAAGCAAAAATTTCAAATTGTACCCCCTCCTGAATGTGATTTTTGGACCATTACCCAATTTACTACTTAAGTAGATATCCTCCATCAACAAAGCCCAATTTTTATCAAGCAGTCTCCGTATCTCTAAATGATCTACACTAAAGGTGCACAAAAAGCTGGTACCGCAAAAACAGTTGGATATACTTAATGATGTCACAGGTGTGATTGTCATCCAAAGAGCCACCATCCCCTGACAAAATCGGTATATACACACCAGAATTTCTCTTTTATATCACTTCTTTCTTGATATCCAAAACCAAAAAAGGTGGATATCCCCTATTGATGAACATTTCACATAGATGTTCACATTCCATCATGAAATCATTCGAGTCGGAAACCATCCTTGCTGCCCTAACCATCTGCCCTTTCACCACTGCTTTCTTTTGGTGGCTAGGGTGGCAGCTGGTGAAATGAAGGAAAGCATTGGAATATGTAGGATTTCTATAAATGACACTCTTATATCTCATGTTAACCGTGTCCTTAATCAGAAGAATGTCTAAATAACTGATACTTGTTTCCTGTAACTCATATGTAAATTCCAAAAAATCAGTTAATCTGGAAATACTTTCCAAAAACGTTGGGACTTCAGCAGGTGATGACTTCCAAATTAAGAACATGTCGTCCTGGTACCTAGTGTACCAGGCGACGTTCTTAACAAAATGTTCATCAGTGAACAAAAATCTCCTTTCCCAATAAGCCAAAACACAGTTGGCAAAACTGCCACCGCAGGGCAATCCCATTGCCACCCCAGATTTCTGTAAGAAAATTTTTCCATTAAACAACATGAAGTTGTTGTTTAAAACAACTTCTAAAAGGGACTCAACCAGGTAAATGGTGTTGTCATCTATCTTCCTATCATGCATGAACTCACGGACCCACTTAATCCCCAAGTCCTGTGGTATCACAGTATACAAATCTTTAATGTCAATGGTTAAAAAACAGAAATTAATATCAAAGGGGATTCCGTTAATGTTCTGGAGAAAACTCCAAGAGTCTTTACAAATCTGGGACTCCTTACTAATTAATGGCCTCAAAATGCTGTCTATGAATTTTGCACATGCAAAGGTTATGGAGTCACAAAGATCAACAATTGGCCGAAATGGGGGGTTAGATAAAGATTTGTGGATTTTGGGGATACCAAATAAGACTGGTAACCTAGGTGCTACCACATTCAAATATTGATACAACTCCATATCGATAACTCTTTCCAAAAATAGGTCTTGTACGGTTCCTCTAATCCTAGCATAGGCTATATTGACCTCATTATTACTTATTACTTCATAGCAGTCAGAATCTAATAATGACAACATTTTTTCAACATAAAGAAAATAGTCCATAAAAACAAGGCCACCCCCCTTGTCAGGCTTCATAACCCTAATGTTGCATTTCTGCAACATTGTAATAAATTCATGCTGATGTTTAGTAATGTTGACTCTCTTTTTATAAGCTAAAGACTTATTAGCTTCCAAGGCCCTTAAATCATATTCACATATTTTCTCAAATAGACGTAATGTTTCATGTAATGGAGGATTGAAAACACTAGATACCTTAAGTGATCCCCTATTAAAACCCTTGTCACCCATCAAAAACCTTAAATTCAATTTTCTTACATACATCTTAAGGTCAGTAATGGTCCTAGCCATGTCAAAATGTGAGTCAGGTACAAAGGACAAACCCTTTAAAAAAATTCCACCAAGTCAGAATCAATACTGAATGATGTAAAACTGTATATTTTAAAGTCACCTTTAGAGTCAACAATAATCACTGGGTCTCTAAAATGTGCCGTCATCACCTGCACTGCGTTCTTCGATTCCTGTAATTGTTCTGGTTGTTCCTCCCTTGACTCTTTGTTTGACCAGCTTTTTTGTTTCTGGGAAAACCCTGTTGGTTGTGAGGGTTTTGTTCATTAGCTTCCGCAGGCGCTTGGGCATGTGGGCTATTACTAACCGCTTTATTTTCATTGTTGTTTCTTACATTATTGTTAAGTAATCTTTCACTGTGGCAAAGGGGCAAAGCTTCCTCATTATTTTCACTGTTTAGCCCACTGTGCTGATTATCACGCCCTTCAGACAAACCCATATCAGCATAACGCGTACTACTTGTATCCTGTGGCCTATTAAATACCGGTGGTGGACGAGGGTAGGCTTTATTACCATGGTATTCTTGAACATCTCTAGCTATCTTTTTCTTTTTAATATTTGTTAATTTCAACATTGTAGCCTCAAAACTAGAGAAAATATGAAGATAATCGTACTTGTATCTTATAAAGTCCACATCAGACTTAATGTTATTTTCAACCCCCTCAAGTTCAAACTTTAAACTGTCAATGTCCCTTTGGTACTGGGCAATAAGCATGTTTATGAACTCAAAGCCCTGTTTGTCAAACAGGGCTAGTAGGTCCTTATGAAATTGGGACCCTTCAATGAGCCCCACCGGAAATCGCCATTGCCACAAGCCCTTAGGAACCAATTTTTTCAATAAACACTCTTGAAAATAGGATATTTCAAGCTGCAGTTTCCTGCAGTTGAAAAGTTTCTGGTCAAATATACAAATCAAGTTCACAGTGTTACTTACAGTGTTTTCATTTGTTTCCGGCTCAGATGTACCAGCCTTGTTGTTGGTGTGGCTTAAAAAAACAACAATGGTAGGGCAAACATTTGTGTTAGAACTTAGAACAGATGTACATAACCACTCATTCCACATACATATCATCCAGCACAATCAGACAACAGCACAGGAAATGTAGTAATAACACACCACACAACCTCTTAATACATGAATCACAGACATAGTGCACCATAATGTGGGTACATATAGGGATATCTGTCATATCCTGCTCTAATACACTTAAAACATTGCAAGTTACACAGTTATATGTGGTAGAACACATATACTGCTGCAGATGATATGAGTGAAACACGTACATGTCGGCATGAATGACTGACCTCAGTCCTAAGGTCATCCATGTCAATTGCCAAGAGAATGAGGTATAGGCCACCCATATAGGCCGAACATGCATGGACATATGGATAGTTATACATCTGTAAATGTAGAGAGATAGACAGCTATAGGTACATATATGTGTATGTATGATTCAAAAATAACCATATAAAAGCAATCGTACATAGATAGATTAATATGTTCAGTATATATATATATATATATATATATATATATATATATATATATATATATATATATATATATATATATATATATATATATATATATATATATATATATATATATATATATATATATATACATACATACATACATATATATATATATATATATATATATATATATATATATATGGGTACATGTCAGTACATCGACAAGTTAGAAGATCGACATCCACTTCACCAACACATGTAATAATCGATACCGCAAATCACGGACATTTAACAGGTAAGAAGTTTAAATTTTGCTAATCATGCCTACCACACATGCATAACACTGCCACACTTACTAAAACATGGTAGGCATGATTAGCGAAATTTAAACATCTTACCTGTTAAATGTCCGTGATTTGCGGTGTCGATTATTTCATGTGTCGGTGAAGTGGATGTCGATCTTCTAACTTGTCGATATATATATATATATATATATATATATATATATATATATATATATATATATATATATATATATATATGGGTCTATATGACTTGGTCGACAGTTCATATGATCGACTGTTTATTTGGTCGACAGTTCATTTGATTGACAAGCATTTGCCCCCTTCCCCAATGTTGTGTGACCCTGGAGTTGATATATATAGTTAGGGGGTGTGAAGCCCCACACCTAAAATTCTTGTCGATCAAATGAACTGTCGACCAAATGAACAGTCGATCATATGAACTGTCGACCAAGTCATATAGACCCATATAGATACATATACATAGCTAGAGCTATATCAATGTCCACTTCTATCCCTCTATATATGGGGGTGTAATATATATACTTATGCAGGTATACACACACACACACACACACACACACACACATATATATATATATATATATAGATATATATATATACAGATAGACATGTGTATATGATTTCCACATGGGAATGGACTCCTAACCCGCTCCGTACTACATAATAGACCATGAGCACAGTTAATGGGGGTGGGGGCACAAATGAGAGACACCTGGTAATTACTGCTATGTAAATCCCCCAGCCCTAAAATATCCAGCACATGCAGTACTTGACAGCAAGACCCACCACAACACAGCTGCAATGCTCCAACAGTTATCTATGTCACCTGTACATGTCAGGCCAATATCTGTAACATATCATACAGATACGCCATTGTACTGCAGGGAGTGTACTATGTTGAAAGGCTATACATTACAACGGTACAGATATGCACACACATCCATACATTGACAATCATGTGCAGGTGTATATATATATATATATATATATATATATATATATATATATAGATATCTAAGATATATGGGATATATGGGTACATACTCATATACACAGACAAAGGGTATTGGTAGCCATACATGTGTAGCAACAGTGTGGACGCATTGGGTGCAATCTATATCCCCAGCCCCAAGCCCTGCTTCTGGTACCTGTGACATGTGTGGTGTGGCAACCAGCCCCACAAAGGGGCTACTTACATTGCACATATACCCACCTCAAGGAATGTACTATGTTGAAAGGCTATACATTACAATGGTACAGATATGCACACACATCCATACAATGACAATCATGTGCAGGTATATATATATATATATATATATATATATATATATATATATATATATATATATATATCTACGATATATGGGATATATGGGTACATACACATATACACATATACACAGACAAAGGGTATTAGTAGCCGTACATGTGTAGCAACAGTGTGGACGTTCTGGGTGCAATGTATATCCCCAGCCACAAGCCCTGTGTCTGGTACCTGTGACGTGTGGTGTGGCAACCAGCCCCACAAAGGGGATACTTACATTGCACATATACCCACTCACAAGTCAAAGGACATAACATGACACACAGGTATGTATACACAGACAACCTTTATTTGTGTACCATACAATAATGTATGCCATTACTGACAGCACATGGATGTTGATGTATATAACAAGTGATGGATGCAAGGCCCACACAAAACAGTAGATGCAGACAGTGCGGATATATAACATACTATGGTATCCAGGCTAAGCCCTTCAATTTGTACAACAGTTGACAAAGGATTTGCCTGCATGATACGTGACAGTCAACAGTATCAGATGTAGTTCAGCAGCCTCCAGTTACACCCTGTAGCTAAGCCCTAGGGGGACATTCATTACTTTTGGTAATGGCAATGTATCTGTCACATGTATGGCCCCTGACCAACAAATGTTGTGGGTGTCCACGCTATGACTGGGATGATAGCAGGAATGCTAGCAGTAGTTAATAATAGGCCATTACCTAACAACCACTAACCTTATCACAGCAGAACAAAAGCTGCCATATATGTAGTGGACAAAGACAGGAACGCAGGGCCATACCCGCAATATTGCAGTTACACACTCTGGAACATGCTGGTGTTACAGGATGTGTTGCAACATACCCTTATGCAGGAATACGACATCAGGGACACAAATGGATATAGCCATGTACTGCTAGCATGCAACACACACACTGCCAGTATAATATCTGACACAGGACCTGTGTGGTGGACAGACAACACATGATAGGCACACCTCTGTCCAGCTAGAGGATAGGCCCACAGTAGTGAGCTATGCAGATAGACTGCAGTCCAAGGTAAACTAGTATGTACACACACACACATCCTGTAACACCAGTACAATGCAAAGCATTACACCACTCTACTCACAGTCTGTCTGTATGTCCTGATCCTCCTACATATATGTGGCTGCCCTGAGTGTGCAGGTTCTCCTGTAAGAGGTATTGCTACCTGCTGTCTGTAACATTGATGCCCACACACAGGAAGGATGTCCATCGCACAGGGAATGTACAGGGAATATGCCCACATGATGTAGGGATTCATAGTAGCTGGTTGCCATGACAGTGGTAACTGGAAGTACATGTGTACTCCGATATATATATATATATATATATATATATATATATATATATATATATATATATATATATAAATATATATATGGCGCTCTGGATAAGTACATGTCCATATCATCCCACCATATGTCCTGGACATGGAGTGTAGCCCTACCCCAGCCCCTATAGTCCCAATATAGTAGTGCAAGGGGAAGTCTGGTATGTATGTATGTATAGCTGGTATATTAATAGACATTTGCTATTGTCACTGGGATTGTTGTCACAGACATGGTGTGTGTTGAAGGTGACATCTACTCATAAAATGTGTGCCATTGGCTACTGACAGACATCCTAAGGTTATCATGGTACAGTACCTGCATATATAGCAGGCTCAACAGCCATGTCACAGCACAGGATAGGATACACTTGTGTGACAGTGCATAACCACAACCAATGTGAACACAGCCACAGCCACATATGGTACCCTAGCATAATAGTACAGTATATGGACTTTCTGTCCTACACCATCCTCATATGTGCCACTCACAGAATGACCCTACATATACTGGGCTGCTACACAGTCTGGTCTGATGACTGTCTGTGGTATGGGACATTTGTGTGTTTGGCCCTACACACATGTAAGGTAAAACAGTACCATACAGTGCGGCAGCATGTAACAACAGATAGAAGGGGAGCTAGAACAATGACATCTACCACAGTCTGTACACAGGCCACAGTACATATTAACAATACACACACTGCTGGCATTCACCATCACTGTACAGAATGTCCAGGGTATGACATTAAGTGTAACCCCTACTGTACATGATGTGTAGCACTCTGATATATCACTGGTGTGTTATCAGATATGATGACACTATTTACGGTGTACAGCACATATGTACCACTTCATGCATGACATATGTATAAAGGTTGACATAGGTGTGGCTGACAGCAAATACACAGGGCCAGTATAGACATGTTGCTGTGATACCCTCATTAATCTAGCATTGTAATGGGGTTTGTTGCAACAATGAGGGATATATAGTCAGTAACTGTCACGGCCTTCACCATCAACAGACTGCAGTCCTCACACTACCTTCTGCATTCCACAGATAGATGCATCATGGCTAACACATGACACCAAAGGCATAACACTGCCCAGTCTGCAGATGACCCTGCAGATGGGGATTCCTGATATACATGGAACTGACATGGCAGATATTGTGACATGTATGACAGGCATATCCAGACAAACACTGTTAATCCAACATTACTCCATATGCAGTATAGCAGCACTTACAGTTCGTAGTCAGGTCAGGCACATCCCCCTCCTGTTCGTTGCCCTCTTCCCACAGTGTATGTTATTAGAGGTAAATCCCCAACCAATCTGAAATGCTGTTTGCCAAATTACATTTCTAGCTCCTGCTCACAGTGACAGACAAAGGCCAACACCACCAGGATGTTTCCAGGTATTGGAGTGCGTTTCCATGCAGTTGGCTATGGGAATGTTACCACACCTGTTCTACATGCAATCGGCTAGGAAAGGGCTGCAATTCATGCAGAAGCCATCAGCTGATCATGAGCATCACATTAAATACACATGCTACTGCCTTAGCAATGCAAGTGTGGCCCTCCACATCTGCCAGAGAGGGAGTGGGGGAGGCAGACAGAGGCAAATACATGCCAGGGAGGGGTGGGAAGGTAAAACCGATGCATGTTTGTGTCACACACTTACCAGCACAGGGTATCAAATACCCGACAGCTATGTAGTGCTATCACAGTTTGATGCTGTTATTGAATGCGCCAAATGGGTTATCTGGTGAGGAGCACTCAGAACATATATGTGATGGTGAGTGACATCTGCAACAGGGATATGGTAGATATACAGTAGGTGATGTTCACATGCCTGTCTGCATGAAACGGTGCCAGTGTCAGCACAGGCACACTCACACAGGGATGCACACACATTAACACACTTGGCAGGGCCAGGAGTGTAAACCGTCAGTAGTGGGATTGCCACAACACATCAATGTGCAGGGAACACATGCACCACATGGGTGATATGGAGGTCGTATGGGCAGGGAGTGTGAGGGAGTGTCAGACATAAGGCAGCATGCTTCACTATGCCCTGGGTGGAGTAGTGCATGTGGATGTGGATGTGGACATACGCTCCATACAACACACACACATGAACACACAGCATCCATTTCGGACATGCATGGGTGCATGTCTGCATGGGTTTGTGGTGGCCAACAGTGCCAGCAGGCTGTACAAGTGTAGGCAATGGGTATACCTTGGCATCAGCCCACATGACAATGGTTTACATTGTGGCACAGGCCTGTAGCTTCTGCATTTGCCCACACAGGTGGGTACTGTTTCCGTCTTCCAGTCACCTGGGTGACTATTGTGTGTGGCCAATGCTGTGCATCACTTGCCATGTATGTTTTCCCCAGTCCATGACTTGGATGGTGTCTAGGATGTTCACACCTCCCACATGCATGTACAGTGACATGTGGAACTGCACCTGGGGTGTCTGGCCCATGCTGTAAACACAGTTTATCATCAGATGTGCCAGTCTTGCCCACATGTGGCAGAAAATGGTACTGGTCAGCAGATTTACCCTGCGCCTACATTGATAGCATGCTAACAGCATTTCCTGATGTCAGTGTCATCTGTCCATACAGGCCATGTTGTCAGGTATGGTATGTCCATTGTGAGTCATATGTGAAGGCACAGTGGGGTTGCTAACTGTGATTGGCAAGCCTTGATGTCACATGTATGGGTATAGCTTTGCCATTTACATCTGCTATCCCTGTAGGGTTGACATTGTGATATAGAGTAGGGTCACCATAAAGGAAATTAGCAAAACCCCTCCACATTGCCCACAGGTGTCACAGAGTCACAACCACCTCTACACAGGATACAAGTTACAAACACACACACACACACACACACACACACACACACACACACACACACACACACACACACACACACACACACACTTGTCATGTCTGGGAGTAGAACCACTAACTAACTAGTTTACTACACTATAGCACTGCACACCAAGAACATAATTGAAGTACATCCTCCCCAAAGGTGTATTTCACAATTAATGACATCAGCAGGACTACCAAATTAGGGCATTTGTAATGTACTGCGAGTGAGCAGCCTATAACGCATTGCTCCATACACAGACACTGAGACACAAACATCACATATGAAACTGGCATGGATGGAGATGGAACACTACCACCATTTTAAATCACACTACAGCAGTATGCACTTAACAGAACGCACTACGGCGATTACTGGGCTATCATTTTCCCAGAGGTGTACTTCTAGGTGAGTGACATCAGCAGCCTTGCCAAAGTAGAGTATTTGTATTGTATGAAATGTGAGTAGCCTACAAAGCATTGCTCTCTACTGAGTCAGACACACACACAAACACACACAGTTGCCAGGGCTGGAGTTCAAACACCTACCTAATTAGTTTATCACACTACAGCAGTACGCAGTTACAGGACATGCTGTGGTGATTACTGGGCTATCACATTCCCAGTGGTGTACTTCTAGGGGAGTGACATCAGCAGCCTTGCCAAAGTAGAGTATTTGTATTGTATGGAGTGTGAGTAGCCTGAAAAGCATTGCTCTCTACCCAGTCACACACACACGCACACACACACACACACACACACACACACACACACACACACACACACACACACACACTTGACAGGGATGGGGTTCAAACACCTACCTAACTAGTTTATCATACTACAGCAGTACACAGTTAATGGGCATGCTATGGCGATTACTGGGCTATCACGTTCCCAGAGGTGTACTTCTAGGTGAGTGACATCAGCAGCCTTGCCAAAGTTGAATATATGTATTGCACGGAGTGTGGGTAGCCTAACAATCATTTCACTCTACACAGTCAGAGGCAGACAGGCATGCACACAAACACACACTCACACAATTGACAGGTCTGGGGTTAGTACTACTACCTAACTACTCTGTCACTACAGCAGTACGCAGTTATGGGACTCGCCATGCATATTACTGAACTATAGCTCTCCCAAAGGTGTAATTCACATTGGATGACTTCAGCAGGCTTGCCATACTACTGCTATAGGGAGGGCAGTGTGTGCATGGGCCATACCCCATTCATGTAGGGGTTGACATGCCACATGCGGGCACACACGGGGTTATATGTCACAGGTGCATGTATACAGCTACTAGATGGCTGCTTCCTTGTACAGTCTTGTTGCACAGCTGGCACGTACACCACATAGTCTGTCATGCTGACAGGTACTGGTGTCTAGTATCCGCAGTGGGTTAAATCTGCATCTCCTGTGTTGGAGCCCTTTGGCTGTGTGACAGTTGGGACAGACCCGCATGGCTCCTTGTCACAGTCACCCTCTTCCACACATCTTTGCCCATTTACCTGTGGCTTATTATAGTGTGTTGTCCTTACATATTTGTCTGTATTCCTATCCACTGTGTGTGCAAGGTAGGAGTGGTGCATACTGGCATGTGTCCGCACTGAGAACTGCAACTTCCAGATATGTCTGGTCCACTGGTGTTTGCAGACATGGCTTTCATGTGTTTAAGTGTGTGAGCATGCCCAGTATGGCCATCTGTGTTGCATGTGTGAATCATGTCCAGGCTGTTTGTACTGTGGTGGTGACCTTTTGTTGTACACCAACAGGTAGCATGCTGTGTCTGCAGGGTATCCATCGGTCATTTGACATTGACTGTCGCTACATTTCTGCATAGCAGGGGGAGGGACACCTGACTGTTTCTACTGTTCTACACAGGAGTGGGTGGGCACACCTGACTGTTACTCTATGTGTATGTTGGATGGGCGGGGGTACACCTGACACTTGTACACATTTGCTAGGAATGTACTGGTATGTCAAGTACTCCATTTCAGTCTGTAGTCTTACCTATCCTGCTGGTTTGGGCTTACCAGTGTAGTACAGATCCTAGCTTTGTTTATCTGCATATTTGTGTCTGACATCCTAGCCTTCACAACTTACATCTGACTGCCTGGCCTGCTGCCGTCTATCTGTGTAGGCCTGGAGGAGGGTTAACCATAGGGCACATTCAGAGGCCATAGTACAGCATTTGTTTGTGTTTGTCTTCACCTTTCCTGCTGGCTCAGACTGTTGTTGGGTATGTGATCCTTCCTGACTGGCATGTGAGGCTCTTATGGACACCCCTGTCACTCAGGCCATTTCCTGCAGTGAGTTTTGTCACCCTGTGTAGTACTAGCTACTATGTCAAATCCAGTATGTGTTACAGATCTCATGCTGCCACTATGGGTGTCTACTCTCTGCTGCCTTGACATCCGGCCATCCAATTCTCTTGCATGTTCACATCCATACCATAGCTACAGGTAAAAACACATTCTACTCCATTTGGCAATTGGTAGATTGATTGACTTACCTTGAGGATGTGCCAGACTTGAGGATGGTGCTGCAGGGCTGCCTATGTTGGATGCACATAGTACACTCCCTATTCATGGTTGGGCACAGGTAGTGTCATGTTTGGAATCCCTTTTACTGTTTGTGCGAGTCAGACAGAGGTGTCTTTCCCTGAGGTCCTACTGTGTCAGTGCATATGCTATGGGTTGCCTCTTTGCCAAGGCCAGGGCATACTGGGCACGCCCCCTTCTGCCTACTGGGGCAGGCTCAGGTTGTTCCTTCTCCGAGTCACTCTGTACCTGTACAGGCCTTGACATTGGTGGGGGGCTGTGTGACCCTGCCCCATGCTGTTCCTGCTGCAGCTGTTTCCACAGGATCATATTGTGTAGCATAGCGCATAACATTACTATTTGGGTACATTTAGCTGGCGAATACTGCAGGGCTCCACCGGATGTGTCCAGACACCGGAACCGTGACCCAAGCGTTCCAAACACACACTCTATTATATGTCTGGCTTGTGCGTGTGCATCATTATGGCATTGTTGTTCAGGTGTGTTTACATTTCTGATGGGTGTCATCAGCCAAAGCTCCAGTGGGTACCCAGCATCCCCCACTAGTTGACTGTAGGGGATGTTCATATCAGCAAATCTGTGGTACAGCTGCATCAGTTGCCATATGTGTGAATCATCATAGCTTCCAGGGCAGCCAGCACACACATTCAGTATAATGTCCTGGGCATCACATACGACCTGGCAGTTGATGGAGGGGATGTCCCTGCTGTTGATGTAGGCCCTACCCTGCTCACCGGGTGGTGCTTTAATGCATAAGTGCGTGCAGTCTATAGCACCCACTACCCCAGGATAGTTAGCTATTTGGTGAAAGTGACGCAGATTGTGGGTCAACACCTTACGTGTGTTGAGAAAATATACATGCGCACTGGCATGTGCTGACATGGCATCCAGGAACTGGTGGAATACTCTAGATGCCGATGCCTGTGAGATGCCCATTTCATCCCCAGTTGTGGTTTGGGAGGTACCTGTGGCTAGTATACCTAGGCCTACACATACCTTGGCATCCACTGGGATGGGTTCTCCTCAGCCAGTGTGGTGTGTCAGGTGTGGCCTGCACAGCTGAACGATTTGCTGTAGGAGGTCTCTGTCCACCCTATAGCGATCCACTATCTCCAGTTCATGTAGCCCCTGGTAGGTTACCCTGGGTCTGTATACTCTTCTCTGTCTCCTCACTGTGGGTTGTTTGGTAGCATTGACATCCTCACCACCCTCAGCCTTCTTGCACATGTTGTTTTATGTTGCCTGCTGCAGCCCTTCACATTTTGTAGGTTTGGTTTTAAAAGTTCCCCGCTTGTATACACCGGTGGTGTAGAGTGTGGAAAAAACAGGGGGTAGATGTTTGCTTGGTTTATAGTGGTGTTCAGGGCTGGGCTGGTCTGCTTCCTGTGTGATTAGCTGATTCACCTGGCAGCTCAGCTAGTTCTCTTTGATTACCTTCCTACTGCTGTTTTCCCTTCCCATTGCCTCCCTGTTTAGGCCTGTGTGCGCGCCACTCACACAGAGTGCTCAAATGAGCACACTGCTGCTATTTCATGGTTTAACTCCCTTTTTCTTCCTGTAAAACCCGGTGTGTGGCACGCACACCTGCTTACACTTTGTAAAGAGTGCAAGGCAGGTTTAGACACACCCCTTGCTTAGCTGTGCTAAGCTAGGAGCAATCCCGAGCCACAGGTCTCCAATCCACTTATAATATGCCTGACACACACCCCCATGATGTCACCTATATCCTAGTCTTGCACCCAGCTATTTATACTCTTACACTTTTGGGACCTGCCTCACACCCTGGGAAAATCTGGGATTCACTAACCTTTCCCTCATTTGCATAGGATTGTCTGCTAATGCATAGTTACATGTCCCACACTGAGCCTCCCCCCATAGCAACCATTACTCACTGGCCAGGTTGTCTTCTGCCTGCCATTGACTTGCATGGCAGAATACTGATTTTAGTTAGAATGCTTATTTTAGGTTTATTTTATTATTTTCCCCCCAATCCCATTTGCGCGTCGCTGCCCTATGCTTAACCAGGCGTGATTGGCGAAAAGTAAATTAAAAGTTGTTTTTTTTTTTTAACAGTTTGCAATACCAATGGCTTTCTACTTGAACATTGGCATGCTTCCACAATGATATGCAGCCTTTATTTGGAGCTGTCATAGCTCCGTTTTGTAGATTGCAGAACTGTACTTGGTTACTAACTGAGTACATTTCTGCACACTGCACTCGTCCTGCACAAACAGCTGCTAGCTTCCTGGATCACATATTACCTTCATTTGCATGGTTTTCACCTGCAAATGGGGGTAATTTGCGTACAGGAGCTCTGTCCATGCAGGATTAGCCTAAGAGCTCATGTGCATATCCCGGGAGCTCGTTCCTGGATCGCACGTCGACCATATTCTCGAAAATAGCTCGTACACTAATCCTGCATGCTATAATAGGTTTTATAAATCCAGGGTAACGTTTAGTTAAGACTTTCTGCCAAGATGTGTATTTTCTTCTTTTTCTTGGAACAGAGATTAAAAATGGAGTGAAAATAAAAAGGATTCCTGATGGAGAATAAAACTAAAGATAAAACTATTAATTAAAGTGAGATATTCATAAATGATGACCACATACGGAATTGTACTCCTTCGTATTAGAAATGTAGACGTTTATATCATTGTTTTTGACTACTTAAAACACTAAGCCCAGCTGTGTTCTAATCTGTTCTTAATGGCTTATAAATAGAAGATGCCAATAGGCTTCACTGTGTCACCAACCAGTAATACAGTGTGAACTTTTTACTTAAACAGCCATAATAATGCTGGCCTGGTCATACATCACAAGCTGACAATTACCTCTTTTAAGGAACCAAACCTCCCTTTAGGTGCACTAAACCTAAACTTCTCCTAAATGAAAAAAAAGAAGAAATAAGTTTAGCACAGTTCCTTAATTATCAAATTTTATTTTAAAGTGCAAACAAATGAAAAACACTTGCATTATATTAAGATTTTTTTACATATCTTTCTAGTGAGGCAGCTATAAAACTTCCTTTTACATTTTCTTGTACTTATGGTGTACTTTCTTTCCTAAATCAGCTATCAGGAAGACAAACACAGGTAATAACACTGTCTTTTGACTCCAAATATCAGCTGGAATAGATCCAAAAGGAATTAGAGCAAAATGTTTCTTTTGTTTATTAAATGATTCCTGGTGCATCACAAGAATCCCATAGGAAAGGAGACGAGTAAATAAACGTATCCTTTAAAAAAGACATTTATTTCATATTTAACTCTCTCTCATAAGTAAATAGAGGGCATGAGAAACATAATTGATTATACAGGCAAAGCTGACATAAAATGATAAATGTGTTCTTGAAATATGTCAGCTATCTAAAATTGTAACTTCAAATGTTGGGGGAAGGGTGAAGTTCATTGCAAATGTGGCAGCAGTTTAATTATCAAGCTTGTAGCCATATGGCTTATTCCTTGTACAATCAGCTCTCAGACCTGAGTTCAGTCATTAGAAAGAAAAAAAAAAATGTTGTTACCACAGAGTGCTTATTGTTTGTTATTTTTAACTGTTTTCACAACAAAAAAATTTAGATTAACCTTCCATATGGTTCTGCCATGATAAATACACATGCAAATTCAGCAGAAATATTGCGACAGATGCGCATTGTGGAAAATAAATCAGATAACTCGATGGCCGTGATTTCTAAGATTTTATTGGACAATGTTGGAATTAAAAGCATGTTGTTGAACAATACAAGAGACTGTAGTGCCTGCCGTAAGCACCACATTTTCTGGTCCTCACATCCTGCCAGCAAAAGACATCCCAATTTGCAACCACACAGATAGCCATAATGGAAGAACAGGTAACTCAGTTTGAGTTTGAAGATCATAATAATGACAAAAATGTAATAATCTGAATTTGATGGTTATGAACGTAGGAGCTGGAGGAGTTAACATGTCTGTGTTTTTTCAGCCATACCTGAAGAACGGTCTCAGTTTCCCAACCACCAGTGCTGACACAAACGATGCACCTATAGCATTGCATCCTTCGAGGAGCACAAAACAATCACCCAAGCAAATTATATTTATGTTACTTAAATATGCAGACAGAGTGAGAATCCAAGCAACAGCAAGAGTGCACAAAGTCTCTGAATTAGATGCATGCCAAATAAGATTTGAACGTGACTTTTCAAAGGAGGTGATGGCCAAACATAGTTTCTTCATCAGTATACCAACTTTTCCATAAAAATGGGTACTGTCTCTGTTCAAATTGACAACTCCACTCATCAAAAAAAAAAAAAAACTCACACCAATCTACTATCACTGAGGTGATTCCTCTGAGAATATGCATACCCTTGTTCACTTCAGAGTTTAATAATTCTACACTTCAGTCCAACAAGCAGCATGTGCAGGAAATTAGTGGCGCTGCAAGGACCAAGATCACAACAAGGCTGAGTAAATTTACAGCAGTTCTGTTATTCTTACACCGCTCTTACCTCATTCACTCTAGAGACAAAGATTATCAACATCGCTCAGGATAGCACTTTTTTGTTTTTGACCACTGCCACTGACTTTAGGCCCTTCTTCCCTATGGACTTGACCTACACAAGTCTCATCTCTGGTGACTCCTTGGTGTGACCTCTACTGGGTGTATTTTCCTGGCCAGAGAAAATGTGAGCATTGGACTTCCATTCCCATTAGCAAATTGAATAAGTTTGAGACATGCCAGGGCAAGTGAGAAGGGGTAGGCAGGGACTGTCAAACTGTGGCACTTTGTTTTCTTCTGTTGTCTCTTCAATCCTTTCTCGATGTGCTGATGCCATTGTGAGGGTGAGTGGGCCATGTGCAAATTTGCTTGAATACTTGTCCTGCCATAGGTCTTCTAGGCAGACATAACTTCTCTGTCCTCCTGATCCCCCCACCCAAGCTCTGTGTCCACTGCCAGAGGTCTGTCCTCCATGAGAGCTCCACTGCCGAGATGCAGGCACATCCCTGCACACAAAAATGGACAGACACATATTCCCTGACAGCACCTTCAGACTACTAAGCTGTTATTCAGAGTCATGTCACTTGGATCGTATTCAAAGCTTTATTCCTTAACAGTACAGGGTTGGCATGGGATAGCATATTTAAATAATCAAATGCTGTACCTCTTCCTTGTAGTATTCCAACACCAAAAGCATTTTCACCTTTACACCAGCCTTCAAATTGGTGATACTACTACAATAATCCATGCAGGTTTAAAAGCATTACCAAAAAGGAAGACAAAAAATAAGGCTCCAACAGAACATCGCCAGAAAATAAGGCTCCAACAGAACACCGCTAGTAAATAAGGCATCAGCAGAACACCACCAGTAAATAAGGCATCAACAGAACACCGCCAGTAAATAAGGCATCAACAGAACACCGCCAGAAAATAAGGCTCCAACAGAACACCGCCAATAAATAAAGCTCCAACAGAACACCGCCAGTAAATAAGGCTCCAACAGAACACCGCCAGTAAATAAAGCTCCAACAGAAGACCGCCAGTAAATAAGGCTCCAACAGAATACTGCCAGTAAATAAGGCATCAACAGAACACCGCCAGTAAATAAGGATCCAACAGAACACCGCCAGTAAATAAGGCTCCAACAGAATACTGCCAGTAAATAAGGCATCAACAGAACACCGCCTGTAAATAAAGCTCCAACAGAACACCACCAGTAAATAAGGCTCCAACAGAATACTGCCAGTAAATAAGGCATAAACAGAACACCGCCAGTAAATAAGGCTCCAACAGAACACTAAGTCCAAAACCTCCTCCTGCACGAACGGCTGGTGCACGGCTTAAAAAAACCAAACCAAAGTTAAAAAAGAAAAGCCAGCACTAAACTCCTGGAATCAGGCAATCTTCATTTAATGTCCAAATTCAAGACAGCAACATAACATAACCGTACACCAACATGGTTGTACCGGTTTCGATAAATCCTTCATCAGCAACCAAACTTGATGTACAAAATAAAGACAAAAACTAACTTCCTGTCTTGCAACTTATATAAACTTCATATAGGAAGCATGGAGCGCCCTCTAGTGCATCAATAAAATAGTGCACTAGTTCAAAAATACATGAAATGTGTTACAAATGAACCCAGTTGTCCCAATTATTTAAATGAGTATATAAACCCAAATATAACAGCAAAAATATAACAACAACTATATGAATTGGATGCCTCAAAAATGATCATTCAAGGCAGGGGAAAATAAAGCCCCTAGTTTGATGATCCACATTTTCTCTTTATAAGTGAGCTTATCATGTAGAACATGGGATTGTACATGTCTGTCCTTGATGTGATCAATGACCATAAAACAAAAATTGCCCATAGGGTGTTTAGAAATGTGTTTGTATAATGAACTGGACCCCTTTTTCTTTTTAATACCATTAAGATGTTCCCCTATCCGAACTTTAAAAGGACGGGAAGTTTATCCAACATAGAAAGCTCGACAATTGCACTGGGCCAAATAAATCGCCCATGATGTACTGCAATTGGCAAAACATAATATACCATAAACTTGTGGACAATTTGGTGAAGAAAAAGTCTGACATTTCAACACCCTAGGGCAGTAGGTACAATGACCACATGGATAGCATCCAAAAACAGGGCCTGTAAAAAGGTAAGTTTGAGTAATGGAACATGTATCTCTGTAATAAACCTTCTTGTAAAGACTATACAGAGAGCCCAAAGACCACCCTTTCCAAAATGAGTAATGACACCGGTCCCCTACATATTTCTCTAAGACATTATCTGATTTTAACAGATACCAATACTTACGGATAATGTTCATGAATCCAACTGTATTCCTCCCATAAGTTGCAACCAATCTAAGCAAATCAGACTTGACATGATCCCGATTTTGATAGAATAATAGATCAGTTCTATCTTGCTGATTTGCAAAACAATTGGCCCTCATGATGTCACCCCCTACATAACCCCTACTTTTAAACCTGGTGATAAGATCCCTCTTGTAATGGTTGTATGTGGAGGAACTGGAACAAATCCTTGTAACATGAAGGAATTGGGACTTGGTGATATTCTTGATGATATGCTGGGGGTGGAAACTAGTGGCATGTAATAAGATATTGAATTGAAGAAATTTTCTAAATATCTCACTCTCAAGAGTGTTGGTGTCTGTTTGTTTTACCAAAACATCCAAAAATGTAATTTCAGATCTAGAAAATGTCAACTTAAACTCAATCCCCCATATATTGCCATTTAGATACTCAAGGAATTCAAAAAGGAATTCCTCACTAGCTCTCCACACCATCCAGCAGTCATCAAGATACCGCCTCCAAATATCCATCTCATTAAGATAGATATTGTGACTGATGTCATAAATTACCTGGTCCTCCACATACGCCATAAATAAGTCTGCATAAATGGGGGCAAAAGAAGCCCCCATAGCAGTGCCCTGTGTCTGCCAAAAACATCTGTCCTTAAAAAAGAACACATTGTGAATCAGGACCTGTTCAGTCATGCATACCAAGAGGGTATTAAAACCAGGCCTATGGGCAATTTTTGTTTTATGGTCATTGATCACATCAAGGACAGACATGTACAATCCCATGTTCTACATGATAAGCTCACTTATAAAGAGAAAATGTGGATCATCAAACTAGAGGCTTTATTTCCCCCTGGCTTGAATGATCATTTTTGAGGCATCCAATTCATATAGCTGTTGTTATATTTTTGTTGTTATATTTGGGTTTACATACTCATTTAAATAACTGGGACAACTGGGTTCATTTGTAACACATTTCATGTATTTTTGAACTAGTGCACTATTTTATTGATGCACTAGAGGGCGCTCCATGCTGCCTATATGAAGTTTATATAAGTTGCAAGACAGGAAGCTAGTTTTTGTCTTTATTTTGTACGTCATGTTTGGTTGCTGATGAAGGATTTACCGAAACCGGTACAACCATGTTGGTGTACGGTTATGTTATGTTGCTGTCTTGAATTTGGACATTAAATGAAGATTGCCTGATTCCAGGAGTTTAGTGCTGGCTTTTCTCTTTTAACTTTGGTTTGTTTTTTTAAGCCATGCACCAGCCGTTCGTGCAGGAGGAGATTTTGTACTTATTGTAGGTTTTTGTCTCTTGCTGATGGCTTCCCCTGGATGGCATCGGATATTTGGATCAGAAAGCTTTGGAGCGCCCTATAATACAGTGGAATGATGGTCGTTTGATGTTTTGGATGCTGATTCTTCCTTTTTCAAGGTTATTAGTTTCTGTTTGGATGTTCCCTGTTGGATCTGGGTTCATATTGGGACCTTGTGGTCGTTTGAACTGAGGATTTAAAGTGACACATTTTTTCTTTTTTGTCTGGCAGCACATTTCATGAGGACGATATTTTTGCAAGTATCTACCAATGTTTATTATTTTATGTTTGTCAATTGTTAGTTATCTTGTATGGTATCATATCTATGACAAGTTTAGATAATTGTTCAATCTGATATGTTGGTTGTTTTCAAACATATTTGTATTCTTATGTCATGTATTGCCATTATTATTAATAATATGGACAGGTTATGAGCCGTATATATCTTTCAGATATGTTATATGTCTGCTCTTCTGATCTGTATTTAGGCCTCAATTTATTTTTTACATAAGTGTTGTTGTAGGCCAAATTTTTGGTTAGTTTTATTTGGTTTACTTCCAAAAGCTGGCCTTTATAACAGTTCTTTACTGGTTGAACAGCTTATTATATGTCAAGTTGGTGGGTTTTTGAGTTTACATGTACTTTGATATGCATTTTATATGCATTATTTCCCTTCTCTATAATTGGTAGTGTGGATTTAGTGGGTTACAAGGGTGGAAGTCTTTTGCCCCCCCCCCCTTTTTTTGTCTCTCGGCTTTTTTGTAGTTTGGAATTTTTTCTTTTTTCTTTTTTGATGGCATATATTTGCTATACCATACATTGGGGGTTATTTCTGCAGGGTTTATTTGGTCCATCCAAAAAATTTTTTTGGTCTTAAATTTTTTTTTGGTTTATTATTAGCAGATTTGGACAATTTTTATTTTCATTATTCCGGACACCAGGATAGCCCTTCTGAACATATTTAATTTATTTAAATTTCTTTCTTTTTTTTTGCTTTTTCACCACTGGCGAAGGACACTCATATGTTTTTTTATATTTAGGATTCAATATGCATATATATATATATATATATATATATATATATATATATATATCTATATGGCCCCTTTTTGATTACGTAGTGTGAGCTTTTTGTAGGCACAATTCAGGCTTTTTTATAAGCTTGTTGGCTATAATAGTATTCTACTGGGGCCTTGAGTTTTGATATTTTTGATATTTGTGATTATTGAACTTATGAACTTATAAATGGTTCCCTTGTGGTTTTTGAAGTATAATAATAAGGTGGCCATATGGTTTCACCCAATTTGGAGTGTATTTAAGATTTAAGGTTGGTTACATGAATTATGCATTCAGCATACTGATTGTCCAACCATTTGTTTATGTAATATATTCAGTGTGGAACCTATATTTTTCACATTTGTTACACATATCTTTGTATTTGATACTGAATTTGTGTTCATTTTTGGCCAGGGATGGAATTAGCAAATTTAATTAAAGGTTTGACTTCAGACTCTGAGGATCTGGGTATTTTTGGCCTAGCTTCGGGCTCAGGGGATGTTGTTCCGGGTGTCCTGGATCTCATTCAGGATTGCAATTTAGCTTTCGCCAAATTGACCAAGGACCTCATTTCTCTTCGTAAAAATGTTTGGCATTTAAAATTATTTCTGGCTTATCAATGTAGAGATTAGTAAAACTGTGGAGGTGTTTTCTGCACTTCCTTGCTATAAAGATAATATTGGAAAACTTGGCAAGGAATTGGCAACTTTGGATTTAGGTTTGAAGGATAGGAAGGTCAAGAAATTTAATAGGGATGTGGGGGACTATGACAGGGGGAAGCCATTTGATTTGCGACCTAGGGTTAAATTTGATATGCCTATAGATTCATCTAAGAGAATGAGAGTTACTTGGCCTAAATCTATTCTGAAGAAAAGGAGCAGGAAGTCTACGCCATCTGGTGATGACTCATCCTCCAATACTGAATGGGAGGATACTCATATCAGTATTTCTCCTGTTACCAAGAGGAACAATTTGGATAGAGGCTTTATCGGAAAGACCCCTTTAGGCACAAGTCCCAGAGATGAGGGGGGAGGAAGCATCACAAACCCAGATGGGCTGGGGGACATCCTTCAACAGATGACCAGGATTTAGTATCCAATGTTAATAATGTGCATAATATTTCCTCAGTGGTATTGGATGACCAACGAGTAGATATATTGAATAAAAGGACTAAGTTTTGTCCCTGGGTTTTTTGTCCAAGAACATTGTTTTGCTGAAGATGTGGTTAAATTTTGTCGAAATTTGAATTTGAAATGCTTTTTTCATGGGACTGATTGTGATGCCTCTGAGGTTAGGCAATTTTGCTTCCGTGCCTCCAGGTTCAGGCCACCTATGCAACCCATTGTCCAAACATTTCAAAATGATGTCCTCAAGGATTTACATTTGTCTTTACATAAACAGGACAAGCTTAAAGATAATCTGAACAAAAATCAGAGAATGTGTTTGGAGAAACTGATTAACAACAAAGACATTGTTGTTCTTTCAGTGGACAAGGGTGGAGCAGTGGTGTTCCAGGAACTGGGGGACTATGAAGCTGAAGCTGATCATCAGTTATCTAACCATAATCACTATCAAGAAATGCAGGCGGATCCCACTTTGCAATTTAAAAAGGATGTCGACAAGTTTTTGGATTTGGCTACAGAGGAAGGCATCATTAATGATGAAGTGTCTCATCAACTCAAGGTTGATTTTCCTAGCAGGCAATATATCTATTTTCTCCCGAAGATCCACAAAGACCCCACAAGGCCGCCCAGGAGACCGATCATATCAGGCAGGGGTTCCCTTACGGAACCCCTTTCTGAATTCCTCACATTATATCTAAAACCACTTTTGGCACATATACGTTCTAGAATTCAAGATACTACACAGTTCCTATCCATTATTTCTGAAACCCAACTAGAGTCCCCTTGGATTTTATGCACCTTGGATGTCACCTCCCTATATAATAGTATTCCCCATTGGGCAGGACGTTTGGTCATGCGATATTGGTTGGATAAGGTTAATATCTATAAGCCTGGTTTTAATACCCTCTTGGTATGCATGACTGAACAGGTCCTGATTCACAATGTGTTCTTTTTTAAGGACAGATGTTTTTGGCAGACACAGGGCACTGCTATGGGGGCTTCTTTTGCCCCCATTTATGCAGACTTATTTATGGCGTATGTGGAGGACCAGGTAATTTATGACATCAGTCACAATATCTATCTTAATGAGATGGATTTTTGGAGGAGGTATCTTGATGACTGCTGGATGGTGTGGAGAGCTAGTGAGGAATTCCTTTTTGAATTCCTTGAATATCTAAATGGCAATATATGGGGGATTGAGTTTAAGTTGACATTTTCTAGATCTGAAATTACATTTTTGGATGTTTTGGTAAAACGAACGGACACCAACACTCTAGAGAGTGAGATATTTAGAAAATTTCTTCAATTCAATACCTTATTACATGCCACTAGTTTCCACCCCCAGCATGTCATCAAGAACATCCCCAACACGCAACTCCTTCATGTTAGAAGGATTTGTTCCAGTTCCTCCACATACGACCATCACAGGAGGGATCGTATCACCAGGTTTAAAAGTAGGGGTTATGTAGGGGGTGACATCACGAGGGCCAATCGTTTTGCAAATCAGCAAGATAGAACTGATCTATTATTCTATCAAAATCGGGATCATGTCAAGTCTGATTTGCTTACATTGGTTACAGCTTATGGGAGGAATACAGTTGGATTCATGAACATTATCCGTAAGTATTGGTATCTGTTAAAATCGGATAATATCTTAGAGAAATATGTAGGGGACTGGAGTCATTACTCATTTCTGAAAGGGCGGTCATTGGGCTCTCTTTTTAGTCATTACAAGAAGGTTTATTACAGAGGTACATGTTCCATTACTCAAACTTACCTTTTTACAGGCCCTGTTTTTGGATGCTATCCATGTGGTCATTGTACCTACTGCCCTAGGGTGTTGAAATGTTGGACTTTTTCTTCGCAAAATTGTCCACAAGTTTATGATATATTATATCTTGCCAATTGCAGTACATCATGGGTGATTTATTTGGCCCAGTGCAATTGTCGAGCTTTCTGTGTTGGACAAACTTCCCGTCCTTTTAAAGTTAGGATAGCGGAACATTTTAGTGATATTAAAAACAAAAAGGGGTCCAATTCATTATATAAACACATTTCTAAACACACTACGGGCAATTTTTGTTTTATGGTCATTGATCACATCAAGGACAGACATGTACAATCCCATGTTCTACATGATAAGCTCACTTATAAAGAGAAAATGTGATTCATCAAACTAGGGGCTTTATTTTCCCCTGGCTTGAATGATCATTTTTGAGGCATCCAATTCATATAGTTGTTGTTATATTTTTGTTGTTATATTTGGGTTTATATACTCATTTAAATAATTGGGACAACTGGGTTCATTTGTAACACATTTCATGTATTTTTGAACTAGTGCACTATTTTATTGATGCACTAGAGGGCGCTCCATGCTTCCTATATGAAGTTTATATAAGTTGCAAGACAGGAAGTTAGTTTTTGTCTTTATTTTATACGTCATGTTTGGTTGCTCATGAAGGATTTACCGAAACCGGTACAACCATGTTGGTGTACGGTTATGTTAGTTGCTGTCTTGAATTTGGACATTAAATGAAGATTGCCTGATTCCAGGAGTTTAGTGCTGGCTTTTCTTTTTTAACTCCAACAGAACACTGCCAGTAAATAAGGCATCAACAGAACACCACCAGTAAATAAGACTCCATCAGAACACTGCCAGTAGATAAGGCTCCAACAGAACACCACCAGTAAATAAGGCTCCAACAGCACACCGCCAGTAAATAAGGCTCCAACAGAACACTGCCAGAAAAAAAAGGTACACAAATGAATTATATTCCAATAACTGATGTGACAACAACTACAAAATGCTGCTGTCTAAGAATAAAAAAAAGAGAGGTCTCAGTAGTGGAAAAACACCCTCTTCTGTTTATACAAACAAAGAAGACAACTTGTAAAATCCCCTAAGGGCAGCTTTGAAAAAAATTTAGCACCCATAGCTAAGGATAGCCATAAAGCATTATTCAGCTATACCTCTAACCTAAACGTAGGACCCAGAAATGTGCTGAACTAGCTGTGGATGGTATCACACACACTGATCCTGCTAAAATAGCTAACCTATTAGCTGACAAATTTGGTGAAAATTTCACGCCCCTGTCCCCTCCAAACTTTCCACAAAGCATTCCCACTACATCTCCCCAACCTTGCATCTCCAATGAGCAAGTCGTTAAGCTCTCTCCAAGGCCAAAAACACATCCTCTATGGGACTGGATGGCATCCCAGGCTGTGTTTTAAATGGTTTAAAACATGAGTTAGCAACTCCATTAGGTACTCTTCACCACAGCCTGAGTACTGGTTTTGTCCCTGCTAAATGGAAAACAGCAACTGTCACCCCCTTCATAAAGGGTGTACAGAAACAGACCCTGGTAACTACAGACCCATAAGCTTAACCAGCCTTATCTGTAAGGCCATGGACAAATTCATCATGGACCTTATAAATAAGGATCAGGTGATCTCCAGACATTTGATCCGACACAGTTTGGTTTTGTCAAAGGTAGGTCATGCCTGTTAAACTTGGCGGACTTCTTTGAAAACATCACCAGTGCCATAGATGAAGCCAAATCTGTGCATACAGCCTACCATGACTTAGCCAAGGCCTTTGGCACAATCCCACATTTGGGCATCATTGATAAACTCTCACAGTTGAATATCAACCTGTATGTCATCAGGTGGGTTGCTAACTAGCACAGATCACATTCAGTCAAAGTTGGGGACTTTACCTTAACCAGCAGACTTGCCACCAGTGGGCTTCCACAGGGATCTGTGCTGGGACCCAGTTGTTTGGAATATACTTCTCAGAAGTTCAGGCCAAAAAGGCGGGGCTGTGGCTGACTAAGTTTGTTGACCACTGCAAGTTAGGTGCAATCACTGAATCCCCAAATGATGTCAATATACTTAAAGAGGGGCTTACACAAACCAGTGATTGGTACTAAAGCCATGGATTCAAATGCAGTGCAAAAAATGTATTATCATCTACTTCAGAAAAAACAACATCCCTGCAGACTATCATAAAAGTAATAATACCCTAAGTAGCAAATCAGTAGTGAGGGACTTGGGAACGCAAGTTGACTGTAGCATAAACTTTGACCAGTATTTGTCTGCTGTGGTAAGGAAGGCATTTTACATCAAACACCTCATTAGCAAAGGTATTGCCTCAAGAGAGAAAGAGGTCATAACACCCTTGTACTCGAATCTCATCAGGCCACAAACTGAGTACAATGCTCCCTTTAGTATGTACCATACCAGGCACCTGTAGCAACTTGAGAAACCTCAGAGAATTCTAACAAAGAAAATTCAGTGTCCCCAGCATGTCATACATTGACAGATTGAAATCATTATCACAGTACTCAGTAGCATGCAGACTACTTAGAGGAGATTTGTCCTTGGTCTACAGAGCAATCTCAGGTCCAAACCAAATGAAAACACTGCACATCCGCAAGTCAAATGGGACAAAGGTCACTCACTCCAGGGACCTTAACCTGACGTCTGAGATAAATAGGACATGCTAGAGAGACAAATATGTCTCTCAGAGGTTGGCAGTTTTCTGAAATAGGCTACTAGTTCACATCAAACAAAGGTCCTCTATAACCATGTTTAAGCATAGCCTGGATGACTGTATGAGAAACCATAAATTCCTGCTGGGGATTTTGCTATGGGCAGTCATTGCTAACTAATATCTCGAGTTTAGGCAAGATCCTTTATATTGGCTTTATCTAGTATTATATTGGCTACACACAGCTAGGCTTATAAAGTCCAAAATGGCATACAAGTCCATTATCATTATAGGGATCTACCTGCCCCTGCTAATAACCTCCAAAATATTGAAAACATCCTTGAATAGGCCTCTACAAACTTTAGCCATGAAACTATTATACTTGGAGATTTTTAACCTTGACTGGACTACCTGCTCTTCCAACCCCTTTACTAACTTTATAAACCTTTACAATTTCTGTCAAAAAATTAACAATCCCACACACATCGACAAACACAAAGGGGCAGTCCATTCTTTACTAGATTTGAACCAACAAATCCAATATTAGCTATGATGCTGGGTGTCTCTAAGACACATTAAGTGATCACTTCCCTACTTACTTGATTAGAAAACATTCACACAACTCCTGTAACATTTCATTTCACTACATTCACAATAAAAAAAAACATTTGTCTCCAGCCTTATTTAATACTCTACTTCTACAATATGATCGGACACTCTAGAAATTCTTCCACTGGACCGTGCAGTACAGTACTTCAAAAATGTTTTCCTACAAATACTTAATGAACTAGCCCCAATTAGAAAAATTAATACCAAAGCCAAACAACTTCCATGGCTGTCAAAAGACTCAATTATTGTACTAAAACAAAGGGACAGCCTGATCTCTCTTTCAGAATAATAGAAGTAAACAAAATATCATTACCTTCTAACAACTTAGAAATCAAACTAAAAAAACTAATTAAATAAGACAAAAGACCTTCTTCCAAACAAGTCAGCTAAAATACCAGAAAAACCCCAAAAAGATTCTGGCAAACAATCAACCATCTTCTCAACCCAGGAAAACCCACTACACCAGCCCCAACTCTGACCAACCCAAATGAATGCATAGCCACTCAATTTAACCCCCATTTTTTTAACTCAATAACCTCTCTACTAAACAGAACCCCTAATATGCCTCTGTCCATACCTCTAACCTCCAACAACAATTCTACCCTCCTCTATCTCAAACCAATCCAAACAAGCTATTTCAAAAATCTCCTTTCTAAATTAAAATCTTGCACATTAGTTGCAGACCAGCTACCTGGTGACTTTCTACAACTAGCTGCTACTTCCATCACTTACCCTATATCTATTCTCATTAACCATTCCATCTCTGAACAGTATGTACCACTCCTCTGGAAAATATCTCACATCTTATACTTGCATAAAAGCGGTCCATCTACTGATATATCCAACTATAGACACATAGCCATTCTGCCTCCACTTGCCAAAATCTTAGAAAAATGTATACACAAATAGATCTTAGACCATTTTATGTTTAATAATCTATTATCTAATACACAACATGCCTTTCAACCTAGGCATAGCACCTGTACAGCTCTAATTAGCTTTACTAATACCGTAAATCAACTCGAAAATAAAAAACAACTAGTCTCCGCTACCTTCCTAGACTTGTCAAAATAATTTGACACTGTATCTCACTGATTGCTTCTCAATAAACTGGCTTTCTATCACTGCAGCTCTGAAGCCCTAAGTTGGTTTCATAGCTACCTTTCAGATAGGAAACAAACCACTTTACGGGACAATAAACTCTCCCTCCAGCTCCCTATATGTGTAGGAGTCTCAAAAGGTTCTATTTCTTGGCTCACTTTTATTCACAATTTTACCAATGACCTAAACTCCTCTGTAAATCCAGCCTCATTCATGCAATATACTTAGGCATCCCTCCACAATATTGAAAACTACCTAACAGTCCATCAGCTTATACTTAATCCCACTAAAACCAATCTTATGGTCTTCTATAATAATGCAACAACTAACCAACCCAGTGGTGGCTGGTGACTTCAAATTAAAGGGGGGCTGCTGGAGACAGCTGAATGGGTGGGCCCAATGGGAAGGGGTGTGGCCAACTAGAAATGGGTGGAGCTATACTCAAAACCACAATAACTGGAACTTTAATTAAATATGCTGCCCTGGGTGCCAAACCATCATTACGAGAGTCCAATCAAGACAAAATAAAGTATAGAAGAAAAAAAATATTTCGATGCATTGGCTACATGACAACTTCCTTAATATCTAGATGGAAACACAAAGGTTGTGAGGCATGAAAAAATAAATTGCTTTTTAAATACATTACTAGAATGCCAGTCAAAATCAAGTATAAAAAAAAACAAGCAGCACTCTGCTCAAACCACTTCTCCTTGCACCACAGTTATAATTATAATTTATATTCAGCTTTATAAAATTACCAAGTAACATGCTGAAAGTAGCAATCTCTGTGATACCCCCACTTGTAAAAATGTTTCTTATCCAAAAAAGACCTGCTGCCTGACAACAACTATCTACTTGTTTCATGGGGAACACATGATCAAAGTAAAAAATGAACAGCGAACAAGAAACAACCTCAAGATAAATTGCTTAAAGGATTACTGCACAAGTTATGGACCACACATGATAGACTGGCATTCTGTTTAGTTTACGGGTAAAGCCTACAACCATAACTGCAAGTCTCCAACAAATATAATGAGCTTCTGAAAATACTGTAATCCTGTCCTTTATTACAAATACGGTCATATGCATTTCAGTACCTAAGGCTTATATGTTATCTAGGTATGCAAATATTCTCTGCATGGCAACAATGAAAAGGATTTCAATGTTGGTAATTCTTTAACAGTATGCTTATTAAAGCTTACTTGCATCTTACAATCTCTGACAAGCTTATGTGATGGTCATTAAAGCTTTGCTACTTTAATACAGAGCAACAGGGCACTGCAACAGCATGCATTTTCTGAATAATAAGAAGCATAGATTAACAGTATAAAAATATGACAGAAAACCAGAACATTCTGAAAAATCAAGGACAGATGAAAGCCATGGTCGTACTTGTGGTCTACCTTGGATGGGAGAATACTCTGCACACTTACACTGCATAAATGCTCCTTGCCTTGCTTGGACACATCCAGAGCCACTACAATGAGGGGTGGGGTGCAACAAGTAGGTCACAGTTTGAAATGTCTCTGGCTGACGGTGATGGCTCTGACACTCATACCTCTCAACCTCAGAGCAAGAAATCTGGACAAAACCATAAATAGAAGTGGGACACAGGCCCAAAAATAAAGACAATTTTTAAATATTGCTCTTATAAATTTAGAAAGATAATAGAATAGTAGTAGGTCTTGCATTAGTATGAATTTTTGAAGGGTATGAAATCTGAAACTCAAATGTCTGCCGTTATTTTCTAACTTCAATCTTTAATGATTTGCTACTAATTTGCCAGAAAACCACAATTTTATGAAAAACAGACCAAAAATGTTATGAAAAAACATAAAATTGCCACACAATACAGCTGGGAACCTGACAAAGAAGGGACACCTTTTTAAAATTAGTATTGTTAACTTGAGCAGCTGACAAAATAAGAGCATCTACATGCATTTCTGAAATAAAAGTAATCTATATCTCTGATCATTACAGTTATTCGTAATTGTAAACCCTCCACGTTTACTTCCAAAATTGCCATTTTGCAGAGGGATTATTAGGGGGAGAGCAACATTTAGAGCCAAAATTGGGGACAGTTGAGAGGTTTGGATATTCCTAATTCTATAAAGCGATTTATTTGCATGTACCTCTCAACCTCTTAATGCAGGAAATCTGGACAAGGCCAAATATATTGGGGGAACATACAAACAGTACTAAAAATTGCTCTTCTATAAACTTAAGACAGCTGATAGAATAACAGGTCTTGCTTTAGCATGCATTTTTCTGAAGGTTATGACATCTGAAACTCAATGACTGTCATTATTTAGTGACTTCATTCCTAAATGATTTGGCAGAAAACCACAAATTTTATGAGGAACAAACCAAAAATAAGAAGCAAAAATCAATTAATTCTGCAAAATTCTGGACAGTTGAGAGGTATAGTTCAGCTGGGGCTGTCTGAGTTTGCTGTTCTTCCCCCCTCACAAAATCATGGTCGAATGGAGCGTCCCCCCTGCAGCCATTCCAATGTCCCATTCCTTGGTTATTTCGCCCCATTTGCCATAAACACTGTAATGTGCATACTGCTTTACTTCTGCGATTATATGGATTTCATTTGAAAGTTTTATTTTATATTTTACATCATAAACCCTAATAGATATCTGCTAAACAAAGCAATGCAGTCTCACAATGAAAATAGACTTAGGATTAAAACGTCTCTGCCCTTGAAACTCACATTCATTGAAACAGCATTGAAACCCACATTCAAAGAAAATACATTTTGTCAGTGGCAGATAAAGATTAATTTTGGGCTGTTTTCAAATCCTAGGCCCCTTGAACACGAAACATACACATGCTTTTTGATACACCTTCCTGACTGTATTAAATTATATTCCTTGTACAATACATTACAGTTGTTAGAGGGCATTTTAAATTTGTTTTGAACATTTTTCCAGTAAACAATGAAACAAAATGCATGCACCAATAATAACAAAACTGCCCAATTCAGAACATTTCCATCATAAAAGTCTACCCAGACTTCTACAGTCCACCAGTATCAGTAAATATGCATGATCTCTGAAGAAGTAAAAGTCATCTAAATAATTCCACATTAAAAAAGTCTGTTAACTAATGAAGAGGTTACTGCTAGCAAACAACTTTATATGTCATTGTTTCATCTACAAATAAAGTGCCTGTTGCCCCTGAGGAATACATTGCCTATATTGCATTAAAAAAAATGATAAGCTAGTAATATTGCAATAGGGAATGGATGGCAAACTGATAACAGGTTCATAGGTACTAGGTATCTTTGCCAAAGAGGACTGCAGCATCCATCCTCTTTACAACAGAGTACAGTATCAACTGAATAAAAGGAAACGATGAACAACCAAAACACAATAAGGCCGCCCAGATCACTGTAGCTCGAGCAGGAACCAAGTAAGGAAACTACCTTACACAGAAGTCCGTAATAAAATATCCACACCTCGATCCAAGTAAAACACAGGTTTATTAACCAGCAAAGCAACACAGGTTATTAACCAGCAAAGCAACACAGGTTGAGCGCTTTCATCCACACTAAGCAGATTTCTTCAGAACCAATTAGTGCAATTAGCTAGGTGTGTTTTTAAAGCTGATTTGGCGCCAAAAAAAACAATTGACATACAGAATAATGTACAAAATACTGCATATCATTCTACCACAGTTACATCAATACTCCTCATTTAAAATACACTATTGTACATATAAAACAAACCAAGTTATAATGTACACCCTATGTACAAAAATCTTATGAGACTGTATAAAAATATATATATGTAGATATTTGGATTCATAACCTATGTAAGAAATATGTAAGAAATATGTGTATGAAAAAACACATATATGTGTATATAAAAAACATATAATACCAAACATCTTAATCCCTATCCTGAACTTGGATTAATCTGCATATTCAAAATACATTTTTGAAAAACATATTTAAAACATATATAAAAAACATATTTAAAACATATTGTAATTGTGGGTCTAACCCCGTTCTAGGAGAAGGAAGGGTTTAATGCTGATGCTTTCATTTAAACCCGGCCAAGAGGTGGCATTATTACGGACTTCTGTGTAAGGTAGTTTCCTTACTTGGTTCCTGCTCGAGCTACAGAGTACAGTATCAGCAAGGCATCTACCTATTGTAGGAGTAGAACCCACAGCCTTCTGCATCAAAAGCAAGTACACTACCTGTTGTGCTGTTAACAATGTAAGGCAACTCAGCATAAGCAGCACTAAACTTTTGTTCCCCTGCAGCTCTCAGCTCCTTGTAAAGTCTACTCAACACTCAGCTGTATCTCTGAACTTTGCAGCACAAGAAATCTGGAAAAAGCCAAAATGTATTTGGGGGGGGGGTACAAAAGCCCAAAAACCAGGGACACATTTTAAACATGCTTGTATAATGCTGGGAAGTTGCTAGAATAAAATGCTGTGTTACCACCATACATTTTCACTGCCAAATATTGAACCCAAGACCCTGTGCAAAACAGTCAGAGGAACATACCACTATGCCAAATCATCTATTTTATGAAAGTTAAATGGCTACCATTTAGTGAATTCAATTCTCACCATAGCTGTTAATATCTTAGCATAAAACACATGAACAAAGCCAATAATGGGGAAATGTGGCCCCCAAACATATTCAGTGAGTTCAGTTATTACCATACCTCTCAACCTTGGCACAAAAAACCTGAACAAAGCCAATAATGGGGGAATACAGTAAAAAAATAGGGACAAATATCCATTGAGAACACCAGAGCAAACCCACATAAACACAGCGAGGACATGCAGACTCCACACAGAAGGCACCTCAGCCAAGAATCAAACCAGCCAATCTGTAGCTGTCAGGCAATAATGTGGCCACTGCACCACTGCACTACTGGCTGTGTTAAGTAACAAAAATACAGAAACCACAGATTTTATGAGGAACAGATCAAAACAAATATGAGGCAAAAATCTGCAAATGTTTTACAAATGGTGGAGAGTAGAAAATTCAGGCTCTTGTCACTTAGGCCCAAGGTACAGGGTTCAAGCCTTATTTTCTACCCACCACCATGTAGTAACTGAGGCATTACTTCACACACTACCTGTCCTCCATAACAGCCTGCAGATCCTGTCTTTGTCTTCCATAATGGCCTGTAGAGATCCTGTACTCTGCAGCAGCCCAGATAAGTCCTCTGTTGTGATCCTGCAGCCTGATCACCTTTCTTTGTCTCTCATAACAGCCTGCGCATGCTGTTGGGTCTCCCATGAGACATGAGGAGGCTGGAGCCTCCTGCAGTTCAGGAATGAGCACGCATGCGTGCGTGGAGTTCTGGTCTGCCTAACACAGCAGTCAGGAACTAAGCACGCATGTGCGGAGTCCGGGACTACTCGTGAAATTTTATATGTTCTATAGTGGGGGGGGATTTATTTTATTCATTTTACAGGTGGGGGGGCTTCAGTCCTACAGTCCTATAACACGAGCCGCCCCTGAACCAACCTCTTATCTCTATTTCCTCCTCCAATGGCACAAAAATAGAACCTGTTGAACATACACAACTTCTTGGTGTCACAATTGATAGTGGATTTAAGTTTGACAAACACCTTGTATTAACAATTAAAAAGGTTTCTGTCAAAATTATTTCTTTCTATAGGGCTAAAACGTATCTTACTGACCTTGCCAGACTCGCAACAGCCAGAACCCATCTATTATCTTCCCTTCTTTAGTGCTCACAAATATTTATCAATCTTCACAAATCTGACTTAAATAATCTTGAATCTTGCTATAACAAAATTGTTACATTTGTCACTAATCAGTCTCAAAGATCCCATCATTTCACTGCCCTTCTTCAACTGAACTGGTTAGAGCTGCCTCACCTTCTTAGTCTGAATCAGCTGCTAACTGCCCATGCAGTCTTGTACAAACCTGACGACTGCCCAGCTCTATCTGATCTTGTCCAACCCTACAGTAACCTAAAATCTCTTAGGTCTTCTGATAAAGTATTGTTGAAGGTTAATAAAGCACACAACTCTCACGGCATCTCCTTGTACTCCCATATCATTGTCAAACAGTAGAACTTTCTACCTCAGCATATTCTGTCTATCAGTGATAAACATTCATTTAAACATTCCCTAAAGAAATATTTCACCAAACATAGGTTTTGCTCCTGTTCTCCCCCAGGCTAACTACTTTAACCCCTTAATGTTTAACTTCCTTCTTTACACAACCCATTCTAAATATTTCTAAAGACATGCTTCTGGAGCATTTCTCCCTGGGCCTCCGCTGAAAATAGGATCTGTGGAACCTAGTCGGACTTTCCCGGTCAACAAATGTTAAATAAATAAATAAAATAAAATAAAATTTCCTGGCAATTAAAGCTTCTTACTATCAGTTTATGATATTTTATGTTAAAAAAAAGAAATACATATATTTTGTTTTTCCTGTATAAATAGTATATTTGTATATACCATTGTCACCTGTTTTTAGATACAATGTTAGGAACTTCCATTTGAACTTCTAATGTATTATTTTAAGTGCTCTAAGCATACTAATTGTCATATGTACAAATGTAAAATCATTGTAATTTTCCTTGGAGTTTTTTTCCCGGGTCTTCACTGAAAACGGGCTTCTGGACCAGTTGGACACTACCCAGTTATCAAATGATTAATAATAATAATAATAATAATAAAAGAGCTTTGGGTCAATAGCCCAGTAACCACCTATGAACCTATGATGTTGTCACATTACTGTTATACTTCTGATTAAGCTACATGTGTATCTAACCAATGCTTGATGCTTTACATGTCAGCTGTGCCTACTTCTCATGTATTTCACCCTGTCCCTCCATGTGACCTTGTACTCCTAGGTCAAATGCCTTCACCACCCTTTACTCCTCTTTCTTCTTCTCACCCGTTCTGCTCTTTACAGAACTGTATTTACTCTATTTATTATTAATAAGTCTGACAATGTTCTTTAGCCATGCAGAACAGCATATATCACACAAAGTTCATGACATGAACCATGATATAGTGGAACTGTAGTACAGTGCCAGATCCATACCAGTAACTGAAATGAAAGATGGGCACTCATTGTGGACCATGTCAGAACATATACTTTTTTTATCAGGCCAGTTCAGTCCAGATGTTTATGGATAATCTATGCATGACTGTCAGGAGTTATGGTTATTGAGTATATGAATTATGACATCTGTGTGGCAGCCTGTTTAGACTGAGCTATGACTTCCTATGCACTAAAACACAACTGTGTGCGGTATCCTGTCTAGTGTCACTCAATCAGAAGCATTTTTGCACACCACAAAACTATTAATGTTGAATATGCTGTGACCGTCCCTTACTAGCCATGTCCATCTGCCTGAATGTGTCACCACATACATCCCTGAAATGACTGCAGCAACAAGATAAACTACAATACCCTGCATTTTTTACTTTTTCTGTCTGTATTCCTGTGTCATGTATTTACCTAGTTTCACAGTTCCATGCAGTTATATCATTTTATTTGCTCAATTACTTGAGAAGTAAGCTGTTCCCAAGACGCTCTTTTTAGGGACAACACAGCGACACAAATCATAAAATAAAATATAAAATATAGATATAATAAAAAATATGTTCTCATGCAAATTCACACATTTTTCTACTCAATAGCAGATGTTTTACTTCAGTTGTAAATTGTGTGTTATCAGGAAATCGGTTTGACAGTTTATAAAATGCTTTTGTACAGAGTTATATGTGTAAACATCAACTAAATCACAACATTCTTGTGAATATTTACAAATTCTCCAATTTAATGCCAACATTTTACTTCAATGTGAATGTTGTATTGCTTTAAGAAGAAAGTCTTTTATTCTCTTTAACTGTATTTCCAACTAAGGACATGGCTGAAGAGAGTCCACGGACCATTTTAATAACTCAGTGAAAAATTAGAAGATACACATACACACAGACAATCTCAATCTCTCCCTCTCTCATAAATATATATATATATATATGTATATATATATATATATATATATATATATATATGTGTATATATAGTACTAGTTATTGTGCGTGTGTTAAAAAGCACTTAGTACAGAAAGCAGTAACATAAACACATGCCAAAATGCAATGATAGGCTTGTTTCTTACTAGAAACATATAAGGAAAGAAATAGATTTTACTTTGCCAAAACAACTGTGTTGTCTTTTCAAGGTTGTGAGTCCAAGACACATTCTTAAATGAAGAGTGTCTGGCAAAGGGTCAGGTTGCTGCAGTTACTGACAATGTCGACAACAATAATAACGGAGGTTCTTTATGGGGTGAGTGTAACAAGAGTTAGGTACTAAAACAGACCCTGGGATTCAATAACCTGATTTTTTTCATGGAGGAAGAGTGTAGCCACTCCTGCACGGAATATGGCCACCAAGCGATCCAGTAAAGTAGTGTTTTGATGTGCACAAGCCTGAATACAGTACTCTTGCACATAAACCAGTGCAGAATGCTAATTACTTCATTTGCTGATAAAAACCATGCAAATGAGGTGAATTAGTGATTCAGCAAGCAGGCAGGTATCTGTGAAAGAACAGTGTTAGTTGCAGAAATGTATTTGTTTACTAACCAAATACATTTCTGCAAATAAAACAGAGGCATGACAATTCCAAAATAAGCATGTACTATAGTCTTTAGGCATGCCAATGGCCAAATATATGGCCATTGGCATGGAAAAGTGCTTAATTTTTATAAAACAAAAAAAGCTGAACAAACTGGTAAAACACAAAGCCCAAGGTGGTAGACTGGAAACCGCCAAACTACTGTATAAAGCAGTCACGAACAGTCACGAAGTTAATTTCTTTAACACAACTTTAATAGTGTTTTCGGAAACGACTATGCGTTTCCTTCCTCAGAAAGTAAAAAGCACAAAGCAAGAACAACATAATCGCAACTAGCCCAACCTTTAAAACATTTAATGCATCATGTGGTACCAATTAATTAGTCATATGCCCTAAGCTTAAAGGCATTTAGCAGCATAAATTCCAAATAAGTAAAATAACATAAAATAAAAAGTCCAAATAATGTCCACATATATTAACTAAATGAACTTTAAAAATTAATCATTATTTTACTTAAAAACTCCTACATAAACATTTCATATACACCACAAAAAACAACTGTATTTACTTCTAACTTAATTAATACTTTAAACATACTTTAGAAATACTTCAAAAATAATCCTCAATAAATTCAATAATTTTAATTATGATTAACCCAAATACCTTCAAGAGTAGGTTGGAAAATGAAGGCATCTTAACTTATAATAAAATTAGCCAATATAGACTAATAGACATAATAAAGGCAACACCAGAACAAGTACAAAGGACAAAACATCCTTATCTAATACTTTTTCTAATACTTTACAATAGGGTTTATATATTCAAAAGTGCTGTCAAATACTTAACATTATATTAAAACAAATTCTCAAAATATCAAAATATTAAAATATAAAAATCCTTACAAGGCACTTTTAAAAATCAATTAGTTAATAACTAGCTTCCCTATCTTTTATAGGCCAGTTTTTTTAAAACACAAGTGATGGACATATTTTCATTGAGCCCTGGGGTAAACGTGGCTCCTGTTCTTATCTGCCAACATAGTTCTTGTATGTCCAGTTGAATTTGCCATGGTCCTACATAAGGGGCATTATCTATCTTTTGTAACACCATAAATTCAAATTCATGGTTGGGGAATTCCATAATAAAAGATAGGGAAGCTAGTTATTAACTAATTGATTTTTAAAAGTGCCTTGTAAGGATTTTTATATTTTAATATTTTGATATTTTGAGAATTTGTTTTAATATAATGTTAAGTATTTGACAGCACTTTTGAATATATAAACCCTATTGTAAAGTATTAGAAAAAGTATTAGATAAGGATGTTTTGTCCTTTGTACTTGTTCTGGTGTTGCCTTTATTATGTCTATTAGTCTATATTGGCTAATTTTATTATAAGTTAAGATGCCTTCATTTTCCAACCTACTCTTGAAGGTATTTGGGTTAATCATAATTAAAATTATTGAATTTATTGAGGATTATTTTTGAAGTATTTCTAAAGTATGTTTAAAGTATTAATTAAGTTAGAAGTAAATACAGTTGTTTTTTGTGGTGTATATGAAATGTTTATGTAGGAGTTTTTAAGTAAAATAATGATTAATTTTTAAAGTTCATTTAGTTAATATATGTGGACATTATATGGACTTTTTATTTTATGTTATTTTACTTATTTGGAATTTATGCTGCTAAATGCCTTTAAGCTTAGGGCATATGACTAATTAATTGGTACCACATGATGCATTAAATGTTTTAAAGGTTGGGCTAGTTGCGATTATGTTGTTCTTGCTTTGTGCTTTTTACTTTCTGAGGAAGGAAACGCATAGTCGTTTCCGAAAACACTATTAAAGTTGTGTTAAAGAAATTAACTTCGTGACTGCTTTATACAGTAGTTTGGCGGTTTCCAGTCTACCACTTTAATTTTTATAAAAATAAAAGTTTTTTTTTTTTTTGGCCGATCTCGGCCATTTAAGCATATGGCAGTGGCGTGCAAACAGGATTGTGCCTAAAAAATGTGAAAACTCAGTTTTAAGGGAAATTTGCCTTTTGCCAGTATATTCCAGTACGGAGTATTAAACAGTTTTGGATTTTATGCTTCTGCAGTTGGTGTTCTTCACTTTCTCTGTGTTTTTTTTAATAAACTATGGAAGCACCTTACAATTTGTTTTTTCCCACACAAACTGCATCATTGGTGTATGCATGTGTGGGAATTTTATCTGGAAAAATGTTAGGGCCTGCCATTGCTTTGATCCATGAGTATATGTGCTAGAGGCTTAGGGCAGAGAGCAGGATAATGCTGACAGCCACCACAGGCCGAGGAGAAGGAGAAGAGTGTTCAGACTCAGGGTAACTTACCAGGGGCTACATGCTCTGGTGATAGTAGAGCACTACAGGTTGGATAGAGACATACTTCAGCAACTCACAGAGCTGTGCCAGCCTCAGCTCAGAACTAAAACCAACAGAGGGGAACCCATGGAAGTGGATACTGAGGTATGTGCAGCCTTAAGGATTCTAGCTACAGGTACTTTCTAAAGACCTATTGGAGACATCATGGGGGACTCACAGGCATCTGCATCCAGGGTACGACACCAATTCCTGGATGCCACAACAGGAAAGTCCCATACTTACAGCTCCAGGCTGCTATCCCATATGCAGATGAGAGGGACCTATGTAGTTGTGGGGGAGAGGTATTGTCAGCAGACTCACATTTGGCATTGGTGCAAGATGAATGCTATGTGTCTGCACAGGTACAGTACAAGCTATGATTCTACACAATTTGCTGTCCCTTGCCATAGATGTGCACTTGTGTGCATTACTAAACTCTACCGACAAATGCAATTTGAACTGACATATGCATCTAGATACTCTGTTGAAGACAGTATGACTGCTACATGCTTAAATTGATGTGCACTGCGGCCTCATCTGGATGCTCCACTCCTGTTGCCTGGGTGCCACCCACCTCCATGGCTGGCATTTCATGTGTTGGTTGTTGTGTGGGGGATACCCCAAGGTTGACAAGGAGCTCCTCCATTGGTATAAGTAGGGCATGCGTAGCAGGACCCCCACCTGTGACAAAATGGTCCCTGGCCACTGCAGTAGCCCTTTGCTGGGCACAATATTTCAGGTCAGTTGCCCGATGCCTGACCTGATCATATGTGCCTCCATGGTGGCCCAGGGTGTTCACCCTGTGGAGAAGATCATCCTGCAGGGCAGTCCTCTCCCACAGATTTTGTTAGCCCAGGCCGAACATCACCACATGGTGCTGTAGTATTGCCTCTATAATGTCTGCATTTCCTCAGCAGTGTATGCTGGCTGACACTGCATGGCACCTGGAAGACATAAACAGAGAAACACATCACAAGACCTCAGACATTGCCCAGAGTTATTTACAGAGCCAGCCCATCAATATTTCCTATCAGTAGCCACCACTTACAACCACATCATACCCCTGTCATCTATCAGCATAGTATGAACCTGCACTGCACTCCTGGTCCTGATGTGTCATGTCCCCCCAATGAGCGCCAGTACATTGCATAAACCACCATTCATCATTCACGTTTGTGCAGGGGGATGACAGTGGCCATCTTCCTTGCAGATGGGATGTCAATGGTGATCAGGCTTTGCTTGCATACAGTGTGTAATGGAGCTGCAAGCATATGCCTGAGTTCATGTAGGATGCAGACAGGAAAGTTTTCAGGTCCCATGAAGACTTGCTTTTGTTGATTTTGATTAGGCAGCATGCACCTGCTCCCTGATGAAGAGGGGAGGGGTGTGGGTGTTGTGCATATTCACCTACAGTGATGGTGAGCTAGGAGGGTGATGTTTGCCCTAAACCTGTCTGCAGCAGGTTGTCTATAGCTATGGTGTGTGTGTATGTGGTGTGATTGACCACCATTACATGGTGGGTTGTATTGTCACCTCTGAGACTACAGACATATATGAAAACAGCCTTGTGATTGCCCTTGGTGGATGTGTCCAATTTGTACTCATAGTTAGCCTTACAGTAATCCACTTGGGACCTTGTATGCTTGTTCAGATAAAGGTTGATTCACTGCTAAGTTGGTGCCTGCTCCAACTCTAACCTGTACAGCCACATATATATATATATGTGTGTGTGTGTGTGTGTGTGTGTGTGTGTGTGTGTGTGTGTGTGTGTGTGTGTGTGTGTGTGTGTGTGTGTGTGTGTATGTGTATGTATGCATAAATACAAAACCTGACTGATTCTATGGAATCTTTTCCCTACTGTTGAATGACTCTGTTGCATGATATCTTTGAAAAATCATCAGCAATTTGTACAACTCAAATGGTGTAGTGATACATTACTCTGACTATGGTGTACAGGGTCCTGGATTTGAGACTTGGCAGGACTGATTATTTTGTTGCTAGGCAGAACAGTGGCTGATGGAAACAGAGTGATTAAAGCAGTTTTAAGTAGTTGTAAGTGGGTTTGAGTGATGCTAAGCAAAACCAACACACATTTAAATGTACAGATGCTTAATCTCTGCTGGCTTCACTTAGTGACTTTACCAGGGCACAAATCCACTTACCTGAGCTACCTGCTGCTTAGCATTTAAGTTTGAGCAATTCATAAACTTGCTAATCATTGCTCACAGTTCAATCTTATGAAATATCATAGTAATGACTTATTTAGTAAGTGTATGTGATTTCCATTACATGACATGGCTCTATGTGCTTTCATTACAGTAGCAAGAGGTGTAATTATACTGTATGGGTCACATGTATACATGGGTAGTTTTACATGTTGTATGCACTCACACTTCCATTTTACACCAGCTACACTACCCTGGGTGACAAAAATAACTTACCACATATTTTAATATGAAAATAATACTTTTAACACTGGCTTCCCATGTAAAATTGGATTGCCTGTTGTAGTACTCTAACTGTGTATGCCTGCATGCACAGCTGGGACTCTGACCACTACACTATCTTGGTTTGGGGATTTGAGATGTATATTTTTATTTATCTCCTATTACATATTAATATTGTATTATTATATTAAATGGAGAGTATTGAGGTTTTCTGCCATGTCATTGAAGACTGCTGTCATGACATAATGGCATACATTTCAGTTTCAGACTTGTATCCTTCAGAACATTCATGCTAATGCATAACCTGTTTACTAACAACTTTCTGTCTTTCCTCTGTGCAGATGGGATAACATCATTGCTCAGGCTGTGGTTAACTACACTGGTCTGAGAGCCCATGCCTGTGTTCATGTAGGGTGCAGCCAGGAATGGTATCAGGCCTATGGAGGCCTCTATGGGTTGCCTTTGAGACGGCATTACAGACCTCATTCCTGATCATGAGGGGAAAAGGGCAGGTGCTGTACATGCACATATGTACCTATTGGGGGAAAGGGGGGTGAAGTTTACACTTCACCTGTCTGCAATCAGTTGTGTATCTTGATGGTATATGTGTAGGTGATTTTATTGACCACCACTACAAAGCAGTTATGTGTGTTCCCTCTGGAATTGCAGACATGTGTCTGGAAGGCCTAGTGATTGGCCTTGGTGGGTGTATCCAGTTTGCACTGAAAGACAGCCCTAGGGTACATCACCTGTGACTTTATTTGCTTGTGCAGAACAAGGTGACATGGCTGCCAATGAGGCACCTGTTCCTTCTTGGCCCATCCTGAGATTATTTCCACTTATGATGGCAGTTGTGTATTGCTGCTGTCCACCACGGGCATTCAGCCTACCTTGAGGGGGTTGATGTTGTCCTGTCAGGTATTGCTGAGGCCATACAGCTATGTAGGTGCCCACACAGTATTGTGTTGTAGGCCTGGACACTGCTGCTATTTGCAACATATGGGATGTCCTTCATGTGGGCTTTGACCCTTTTTATTGCCAGTGCAGAGGACATTATGGAGGTGTGGGAGCTGCAGCTTAACAGAGAGTTGGTGAGAATACCTCACAGGACAGGATGTGTGGAGACAGTCCAACAACATGGGAGAAAAAGCTCCAGAATTAGATACAGATTGTGTGTCATTAGTGGTGTGATACACATTGAGGGTTGCTAGATTGACAGGGTTCATCTGGACATACATTTACTGAGTGACTTGACATCTGACAGTGATATGCCTCTGACATACCTCTCAACTGGCATGTTGTCCCGAGTGGCCAGAGGGTTGCCTGTTATGTTTGATCTGTTCCTCAAACAACATCTGTTTTTGTGGGGTTGTTAGGATAATGTGAGGATTGTAGTCAATAACTGTTGCATCTATTGGTGTTCCAGACATCATATCCTTCAGGGATGTTATGTTACAACAACACGTGTAACACCAACTACTGTTTCAGTTTGTAACACCATTGTGTATGATATGTCCCTCTTTTTGGCCCCCTGTCTCCCAAGTACATCATCCATTGTCCAGATGTCCTGCACTATAAGGTGCAGAGGTATGGTATATCAATAATTACTGACTGCACTCCAGTTGTTATCCCAGTGATCTAGCAGACTCCTGGCCATGGTATGTGGCAGTGGTCAGGATTATGGTTCCACACCCTTGAAATTTTGTGGAAATTTGTACATATGACAGATGTGTGCCTGGCCATTGTGAACAGATTGCCCACATCGTGTAGCAGTGTTGTGTGCAGATGATTGTTGGGCTGGGTAGGGAGAGTAGCAGAAGTGAGCGCCATACATCCTTTACCTATCTGACTGAGCATGCTGCTACGGCTGCTGGTGGTCTATCAGGTTTGTATGCTTGTAGGGACAGACTGTAAAATGTCCTGTAACACCTCAGGATTCCCAGTACACTGTGGTTTTGGCTAGTATATGTTGGTGTAGTGTGTGCCTGGCAATCAGAATATGTTTGTTCAGACAGTTGTTCTACTCTAGAGTTCATTTTGGGTACTGGTATGTTGCTATGACTGTGCTGCGAATGTTTTTGGTTGGACATTTTTGCACCACTATCTGCTTTTCACTACAGTTCCATCAATGTAGTGCATACTATATTTGAATATACATGGGTAATTGGCCAGACCTGATGTAGGGGAGTGTCTTGTTGGTCTTACTGTGCTTCATAAGGTGCTGGGTGACTTGCTTGGCAGCTGCCAGGGGATTTCCATTCTGTTGCATTACTGCGGTCATACCTCTACACTGTCCAGAAGCCTAGACACTGTCCAGATGTGTGCCTCATATGTTTGATCTGTTCCTCAGACAGTTGTTGTCCTTGGCTAATCAATAGGATACTCTGGGGAATGTAGTCAGTAAATGCTAACATTCATTGGTGTTACTGACTTCATATCCCAAAGAAAAGATATGTGACAACAAACCCAGTTACACCAGCAACTGTCTACATTTATAATGGCAATATTTGCAATATACCCCTGTGTTTGGGCCTCTGTCATCCAATTATGTCAGGCTTTGTCCAGATGTCATGCACTAAGAGGTGCAGAGGTATGCAGCATCATTATTTATTGCCTTCATTCCTGCTACCATCCTAGTGATGTCATAGACCTCCAGAAATGTAATAAGGAAGCAGCCATAGATATGAGTCCTGTGTCTATACATTCTGTTGGAAACTGTACATTTGAGACATCTATGTATGGCCATTGTTAACAAATTGTCAGGATTGTGTAGCAATGTAGTGTCTACATGTTATTTGGGTTGCGTAGGTAAGGAGGTACATGTGAGTGTCATGGGCCCTTTCTTATCTGACTGTGCATACTGCTCCAGTGTCTGGTCCCCTATCACCTGTATATGTTTGTATGGGCAGACTGTGACATATCCCATAACACCTCAAGATTCCCACTAAACTGCGACTTGGAGCAGTATATGTAGGGTTAATGTGTGAGTGGCAAATGGGATATTCTTGCTCATACAGTCATTATACTGTAGTGTTCAGTTTGCTTAGGGTATGTCGCTGTGACTGTGGTGCAGCTGGTTGTGGGTATGCACTTTCACACCAGTGTCACATCCATGTAGTGTCTGTTATTTTTGCAAATGCATGTGTACAGCCCCAGAGCTGGATTTGGGCAGTGTTATGTCAGTCTGATTGTAGTTTGGACATTGCTTGGTAGCTGATTGTAGTTTCCCTAATGTTGTGTTATGTCCACATATTCATAGAATGTCCAGTTGTCTGGCTGATATCTTTGGTCTGATCCCCATAACTGTTGTGTATTCCTGGTACATCAGTGGGATGATGTTGACATTGAGGTCACTAACTAATGAGAAGCAACTGAGTCCCGGACTTGTGATATTTCATTCAATATGTGTTAGGACATACAGTGTTACTACATCATATTTCTCAACTTATCTACTCACATATTTTGGATATGTCCCCATTTTCATGCATTTGTCCCCCCACTTTGTCAGGCATGGTCCAGATTCAATGCACTAAGGGGTTCTGAGCATACCTTTCCACTGCCAGGATTTTCACAGGATGTCCAGTTGTTTGGCCCATACTTTTGTTCTGTTCCATAATTTATTTCTATTTGTCTGATAAATCACTGTGATGATCCAAGGATATATGTCAGTAAATAATGACATAACATTTCAGTTTCCATTATCATATTCTTCAGTAACTGTCTGCTGAAACACACCCTGTTGCTGTAGCAAATGTCTTTGTTTCTAACAGTGACATTTGAAATATGTCCGTATATGTGGCCCATCCCCCCACAATTTTCTTTGTACAGGTTTCTTGCACTAAGAGGTCAAGAGAGATGGTTCTGAGGTATGACTGCACTGCATGTTATATACATACATGTATATATATATATATATATATATATATATATACACACACACACACACACACACACACACACACACACACACACACACACTTTTTCTTCCGTTATATATTTATATATGTATATCTATATTATGTATCTAGTTTTTCATATATATGTTTCAACAGACATATATATATATATATATGTGTGTGTGTGTGTGTGTGTTTGTGTATATGTCTATATACAACACATGAATGATTCCACAGAGCTTTCTCCCTAATGCTGTAAGCCTGTATTGCATGATATATTTGAAAAAGTAGCATTTATTACTATAGCTCAGATGGTGCTAGTGGTACATTGTACTGACTATAGTGTACAGGGTCATGGGTTTGTGACTTGGGACTGTTTTTTTTTTTTTTTTCATTAATGTTAAATGACCAGAATACATGATATATTTCTTAAAGCACTACAGATTCTCACAGTTCAGATGTTGTAGTGGTATGTTGCTGTGACTGTAGATCACACCATCCTTGGTTCAAAACTTGGCAGGACTTCTATTTTGTTTCTAGGCAGAACAAGGTCTGATGGATACAGAGTGATTAAAACACTTTTAAGAAGTTGTATGCGGGTTTGCGTGGGTATACCTTCACTTACCACCAATTATTCCCCTTACCCTGCACTAATTTCTTTAAAAGAAAATAAAAAGTGGTGATAGGAAAGTGGTGAAAAAAGGGGCACACAGAGGGAAGTACAGTAAGAAGGGTAACTAGGGATGTGCAGGACGGGTGTAGGAAATATCCATAGCTGTCCATTTCTTCTACAGTAACAGCTGTGAATTTCTACAGAATTTGGTGGTGAATTTGGACACTCAAACCCCTGAGAGAGGTGTGAGGACAATAGTAATGTGTTGTCAAGCCAGTTGAAACAGATTACATGCATCCAGTGGACATGTGTGTGAAATAGACATCTAGGTATTGGGCGTAATTGTTTTTGGGAAACAGATGCCTTTTTTTTAAGGTGAGAGTGGGATGTTGGGGAAGGATAGTAAGTATATTTAGGGAGGTAAGTTGGGTAGGAAGACAGACAAGACAGCAGGCAGGGGTGGTATATATGACACATGTGGGGGGTAAACACCTTGGATGGGGAGGGTAGTTGGGAATCAGATGCCATTGAGCCCCCAAATGGATACAGTGGAACTGAGGTCCCCACCCATGGGCAGTCATCACTGCACCTTCACAGCCCCAAAGGTGGCTATGCTGGGGGCTGGACAGGAGGGGCAGGCTGACCCTCAAGATGTACCATACAGCCCTAAATCTGTGCAGCTGTCCAGCAAACTCCTTTTAGATGGTGCTATGCACCAAACCCCCGACCTGGCTATGGGTGACCATCCTCTGAGGTGGTTCTACCCAAAGGTAGTGCAGGGCCAGGGGATGAGGAGGTCCCAGGTTGGGTCTTAGATGTGCTGGGCCCCAGTGCCATGGCCATATGAGGCAGGAAACGGGATCCAGTGGGATCTAACTTCCCAGATGTGTTAGTGTTGAGGTTTTACAAAATATGTTGGTTAGTCATGAACAACACATTTTGAGATTAGTTATAACAGCATGCATGGAGGTTCCAACTGACCCCATAAAACAGACTTGAAGCAGATGCATAGCAAATAGAACACACGCATATATGGAACCACAGTAGGCATTATAATGGCATCCAAGTTACATTGACAGCAACAGGCCACCAATGACAGTATTTGAATGGGTAACATTAATAATCAAGTGATTCAGTATTTGTAGAACAATAGGGCACATGTCCCAACAGTAGGTTTGTAGAAAAACATACCCATTGATTATACGTATGGATTATTGGTGCAGATAGGGTGGGATGAGAGAGAGGAAGATGTCAATTAACAATTGTATAGGCTTCAATTGTTCACAACTGTACTGATCATTACTCTACTCATTACTCTCCAGGTACGACCCCGCTTGTACTGATCATTACTCTACTCATTACTCTCCAGGTATGACCTCACTTGTACTGATCATTACTCTACTCATTACTCTGCAGGTATGACCTAACTTGTACTGATCATTACTCTACTCATTACTCTGCAGGTATGACCTAACTTGTACTTATCATTACTCTACTCATTACTCTGCAGGTATGACCTAACTTGTACTTATCATTACTCTACTCATTATTCTGCAGATATGACCTCACTTGTACTGATCATCACGCTACTCATTACTCTGCAGGTATGACCTCACTTGTACTGATCATTACTCTCCAGGTACGACCCCACTTGTACTGATCATTACTCTACTCATTACTCTCCAGGTATGTCCTCACTTGTACTGATCATTAGTCTACTCATTACTCTGCAGATATGACCTCACTTGTACTGATCATTACTCTACTCATTACTCTCCAGGTATGACCTCACTTGTACTGATCATTAGTCTACTCATTACTCTGCAGGTATGACCTAACTTGTACTTATCATTACTCTACTCATTACTCTGCAGGTATGACCTAACTTGTACTTATCATTACTCTACTCATTATTCTGCAGATATGACCTCACTTGTACTGATCATCACGCTACTCATTACTCTGCAGGTATGACCTCACTTGTACTGATCATTACTCTACTCATTACTCTGCAGGTATGACCTCACTTGTACTGATCATTACTCTACTCATTACTCTCCAGGTATGACCTCACTTGTTCTGATCATTACTCTACTCATTACTCTGCAGATATGACCTCACTTGTACTGATCATTACTCTACTCATTATTCTGCAGATATGACCTCACTTGTACTGATCATCATGCTACTCATTACTCTGCAGGTATGACCTCACTTGTACTGATCATTACTCTACTCATTACTCTCCAGGTATGTCCTCACTTGTACTGATCATTAGTCTACTCATTACTCTGCAGATATGACCTCACGTGTACTGATCATTACTCTACTCATTACTTTCCAGGTATGACCTCACTTGTACTGATCATTAGTCTACTCATTACTCTGCAGGTATGACCTAACTTGTACTTATCATTACTCTGCAGGTATGACCTCACTTTACATCTACCTAAGACATAGGGATGGGTAGTGTAATGTTTGTACACAGTGTATTACTAAAGCCTTCTTAAAGATAATGCATACATTTCCTTAGCTGGCAGACCTGTGGAGGAAATATCTGTTAACACTACCTGATTGTTTCTACACATATTCAAGGTTACATGTGTGACATTGACAGGGACGCCCTGCATTCATGCTGTGTGCGTGTGTGCTACTGCCATACTTCACCTGGATTTCTAGCTGTCACCCTGGCTATTGGCAGCGGTGACCACTAGCCATGACAGTGTGAAACTTGAGGGATATTTATCAGAAGAAACAGCTTGGTGTATGCACTTATCTTGCTGTCATTTGCAGCCTTGGGGTTGGACAGTGGAAGTGTTGTACACAGTGTATTAGTACAGCCTTCTTACAGCTAATAGAAACATTTCCTTGCCTAGCAGACCTGTTGAGGAAATTTCTGTTAACACTACCTGACTGTTTCTACACATATTCACATAATTCTTTGGTGAAATTATGCATACATCTTACTACCACTCCTGGGAGTTGAACCATGCTTGTTTGTTCAGAAAGGTACAACAGGGTTGTGTTTCATTACAATGAGCTATTGAGGGACTACTGTATTTTGCTTGACTGTTTTCTGCTTAATACTCTCTTTGTTGGACAATCTGACTGTGTAATTCTGACATTCATGCGTGGCAGATAGTTCTTGTACTGTGTATTAATACTTTGACATATTACAATCTGGAAAACAATGGTCAACACAAACACTGCTGTAGGGGATACAGTATAAAACATTACACATTACTATTAAGGGATCAGATCTTGGTGCATGGAACATTTCATATAGCATTTCTCCTATTTTTACAGCTCCACAATCTGTCAGATAAGCCTCAATTAATTCATGCTATCAGAGCCATAGTTGCTGTGCAGAACCTGTACACATTTAGATTGATACCACCACATACCAAAGTAAACACAACAGTCTGGGGTTTTTAGTTTTATTGAAGGATACTGATACTTTTATTGATAGATATCCTGTACATCACTATTACTCTGCTAACATCTCATTTATTCATTACACACAGTACACATTTTAATCTACTGGCAGTTGACATTCTACTCTTTTCTATTTATTTGCCCTGAATACTGCAAGCTAGATTTGTACTCACCAGCTTCCCGGTGCAGCCTTAGCAACCTGCTGGCATGGGAGGCTATGTTTGCAGTCCTCTCATCTGCAGCTGTACAGGAGATAAATGAACATTTATGCATACCTATCAATCACATATGCAGGCTGGACTTTGTTAACACTAATTGATACTTACACACTTCTGTGACATTCTGTGGCTATGCGTCTTGGGTCCATTGGTCCAAGAGCTCCCTCTTCTTATGCTTGAGGTCAGTGAAATGGATCCAGACCTGCTCACCAGTTTGATGGATGCTAGTAGCACTGGCGAGATCACGTGCAAGATGGTGCCAGTCCTCCACTTTGTATTTGGAGCCTTGGAACTGGCCCTGCAGCAGTCTCTCCTCATGGTATTTCAATAGGAGTCCAACCATGACCCTGAACTCCTGAATGCCACAGCATTGTGCCCGAAAGCATGATTCATCTCCTACACCAGCCTGCAAAGATGAGCTACAACTGGGTATGGCTGTATTCCCACCTGCAAGGTTTAAATAGAGCCATATTCCTGCCCTTTGCCATCATTGGACCATTTTGAATATGTTGAGTTGAGCTAAGCTAAGCGACAAGGAAACCCGCTTAGCTAAGGTTGGCAGTGCTTAAAGGGTTAAATGTTGTGCACTGCTTGCGAATGTGCAAATCTGCTTAGCTGGGCTACTTATTGCTTAGCATTTACATTTAAGCAATGTTTACACCAGCTTAGCATAGCTGAGCACTACTTAGCATTGCTCAGATTTAATAGCTAAGGTTGGCAGTGCTTAAAGGGTTAAATGTTGTGCACTGCTTGCGAATGCGCAAATCTGCTTAGCTGGGCTACTTATTGCTTAGCATTTACATTTAAGCAATGTTTACACCAGCTTAGCATAGCTCAGCACTACTTAGCATTGCTCAGATTTAATTTTATAGAGTATCAGGATTGTGGAATTGATTCATCATTACTGACATATTATAATTTTATGTTTACCTGCCATGGCATCCCCCTATATGCTTTCATTACATTATATTCTTATCAGACTATACTGTATGGGGCACTTGTGTTTATATTGAGGTTTCACATCTTTTCTAGACTGACACCTCACTTCTGGACCTGCTACACTACCCTGGTTGACAAAAAACAGTTGCTACACAATTTAAGTTTACAAAAATAATTTTAATACTACTTTCCCATAGAAAAATAAGCTGACTGTCTTGGTACTCAAACCGTGAATACCTGCATGTAAAGCCAGATTCCAATCACTACACTATCTCAGCTTGAACAGTTCACATGTATATTTGCATTTACCTCCTATGAGATGTTTAAGCTATGGTAAGAGGAAGGCAATAATGTGCACACCTGCTTAGCTACACTTAAACATTCCTTAGCCTAGAAAAAAAGTATATATTATTATATTATATAAGTGAGCCTTGTGGTGTTCTGACAACTCATTGAAGACTGCAATTGTGAAATAATGGCATTTATTTGGCTTTCAGGCTTCTAATCTTCAGGGACTCCTGCTAATACACATCCTGTTTTCTATCAACTTTCTGTGTTAGGCCAATTTTTCAGACGTGTCCCTATTTTATTGTCCCCCCCCCATTATTTGTGCCTTTGTCCACATGCACTGCCATCAGGGAATATTGGCAAACATTTGCTTTCAAACTTCTATCCTTCAGTAATTCATGCTAATGCATGCCCTGTTTTCTATCAACGTTCTTGGTTTAGTGGGCAATATGTGTGTTGTGTCCGTTTTGAGGGATTTATCCTCTGTTACTTGTGCATTTGCACACATTTCCTGCTTTAGCAAGTTGTGCGGTGTCATATGATACTTTGGCAATGCAGGGGGTGTATCACAGAACCTGTCACAAATCCCCTAGATTGTTTTCTTGATGCTGATGTTTATTTCAGTGTCCGTGGACACTGAAATGATCCTTATTTCATTTCAGTGTCTGCGGACACTGAAATACTGGCATATTAGAGTAACTCTCTAATATTATGCCAGATCAATTTAGAAAGTGTCGTACAGCACTTTCTGAGTGCAGGGAGCATTTTCAGTCTGTGTGCACTATTTGGACATGCCCTCTGCACTCGTTCACAGTTCGTGTCTGTATAGGTAAAACAGCAGCACATCCTCATGAATATGCAAGGTGAGCTGCTGTGCTATATGGACACGAACCACTCCATGCAAGAATAGTTTTATTCTTGCACGGAGTTTATTGACTCCCATGGAGAATCATGAAGGGCATGAGCCTGTATGGCTCCGTATTGAAATGCTAGTGCTCAAAATGCTGAGTGCCAACAAGCTGAAAAAAAAAAGACCAAAAACCCAGGAAAAAAGCAAATCTTGAAGACTGTTCTTCTCATTTAAGCTTTTTTACAGTGGACAAGTCCTCCCCCCAACTTATGTATCCCAACTCCAAGATTGCCATACCTCAGAGAAAAGGGTATATTCCAGGAAATAGCCATTTTGAACAATATATTAAGTCCATTTTTGTGACCATTTAGCTTCCATTTTTGGACTTACTCTAGCGGGTCTTGACATTTCAAATGGTTACCTTCTGTGGACTGGTGGTTATAAATGATTTAAGTAGTGGTCTGTGGGTTGAAAAAGTGAATTTTAATTAGACTTGAAAGCAAAAGACCTCCTTACCAATTTTATAGTAAGAATTTGGATAGATGTCTTATAAGCCCCTTGTTCATAACAAGTTTTAGGCACCAGCAAACCCTGCTGTCACTGGGGGCTCCAACCACAAGTTATCTTCTTCTGATATTCTGTTACATGTCTGTCAAACCAAAAAAGCTAGTACAGCAATCTTGTGTACCTAGTAAACCAGGTGGGTAATAATAACTTTTGGAATGAAGAATCCTAAGGAATGTCACTGCTTCTTCTACTTTAAAATTCAAAGAGATGTCTGGTTGTAGTGAGAGTGTTTTGCCAAGTATCAGGCATTGTAACTTCATTAAATGTTTTGCCAATGATGTAGTGCCTTTGATGTATCCAGCTGTTTGGAATTTTCTTCACTAAATCTAACATCATAGCCTGCTGTAGGCACTGGTGATATCTGTGGATGTGGGGGTGGGGGCACTTAATTAACCTTGACTATGTAGGAGCTCGGCAGATCCTGTTTGGGCATCCTGCAGACTACCACAGTGTCAGAAATGTACTGAGCTAATCGAAGGAAGGACACTGAGGAAACTCAGAGCTATAATATATAACATTAAGTATCCTGTTTTTTGTTTATTTTGTTCTTTATTTCTTTGTTATTTATAGCACTTTGTGTACTGTGTATTTTTCTAGCTAGTTTCACTGTGTATGAGGTATTAACTGGAAATTGTCCACTTTTATTAAGCATCTGTTGGGTTGTTTGTTTCTGATAACTTGTTGCAGTTAAACTCTTTTTTCTAGAGGCTCCTTTAGCTGTTTAAAACTTTTATTTAAAGGCTCACTGCTGCTTTTCATCTGTGAGAAACATTTCTGCAGTTTGTTCTAAGTAGTGGGGATATTTGCAGCATTTCCATATTCAGGCTTGTATTTGGGCCTAGTGTTTGTGGAGGCTGTGTGTCTGAGCACATATTCAGGAACATCTTGGTTTAGCCAAAGCCATCAGGCATTTCAGTGAGAGAGAATTGTTTGAGGTCATTGGCTGACTGAGGTCACCTGGACTACAGCTTAGACTAAGCACCTCATTGGTTCTTTTGAGATTTCTTTTTTAAAAGCTGTCTCAGGTTTGAACCTTCTGAAGTTCAGTTGTGAAAAAAAAATCTGCTTTTACTGTATTTGTGTTTCTTCCTACTTTATTTTGCTTTTGCGTCATCTTAAAAGTACTCAATTTTATTTATTGCTGCTTGGTGTAACTAATTCTAAGCCTTTTAGTTTAAGCACTTGGGCTTCAGACCAGTTGTTTTACATTAAGAAGGTTTGTGGTCTGCACTGTAGTGGCAGAAAAGGTAGCTTACATCCTTCTAAGTTGGGAATTGCTGATTGAGGACTCGGTGTCTGTTATTCTAAAAGTGTATTAATTCTGGTTTAAGCACTTGGGCTTCAGGACAGTTATTTTACATTAAGAGGGTTTGTGGTCTGCACTCTTGTGGGAGGAGAGGCTGGACTCTGCCCTTCTGAGCTGGGAATTTCTGGTTAAAGGCTTATAGTGCCTGCATATTTGAATTGCTTCTTACTGAAATTGGTACACCTTGTTTGCTGTAGCATAGATTAGATCCAGGCCTGCTGAATCTAGCTTCGTTTGTATAACTTGAGCACTAATCCAGGCATTCTTTAAAATATTCAATTGTATTTATTTCTGCTTGGTAGTAACTTGATTATAATGTAGCTATCATTCTAAGTCTTTTGGATTAAGCACTTGGGCTCCAGACCAGTTGTTTTACATTAGGAAGGTTTGTGGCCTGCACTGTGGTGGCAGGACAGGTAGGTTACATCCTTCTAAGTTGGGAACTGCTGATTGAGGGCTCAGTGTCTGTTATTCTAAAAGTGTATTAGTTCTGGTTTAAGCACTTGGGCTTCAGGCCAGTTATTTTATATTAAGAAGGTACGTGGTCTGCACTCTTGTGGGAGGAGAGGCTGGACTCTGCCCTTCTGAGCTGGGAATTTCTGGTTAAAGGCTTATAGTGCCTGTATATTTGAACTGTTTCTTACTGAAATTGGTACACCTTGTTTGCTGTAGCATAGACTAGATCCAGGCCTGCTGAATTTAGCTTTGTTTGTATGCTTGTTGTTTGTTTGCTTGTTATGTCCCTGAAATGCTAATTCCACCTAAAACATGGCTTTTCAGCGCTTCTGTGGATCCCTAGTGATATCTGCATTGCTTACTGTACTTATTTCTTTGTTTCACTTGAAAGAAAGTTACTGTTTGTCATTTTTGCTTTTAAGTTACCTGTAATACATTGCATTTAAGTTACCTGGCACTTGCTCACTAAAGCAATTATATAAGTCAGCACTAAAAAATTAAAAGCACTACACTCTCACAAACTCCCCTTGAGTACCTTGTTCCCCATTGGCCCTTTTTTTCAATTATAAAGGAATTCCCAATACTATTCTAGCATGCCCAAAGGTCAGTTGTCAATCTCCTCTTCAGTCCAGCTGGTGAATCTGGGAATCTTGAGGCAATGTTACAACTGCCTCATGTACAAAGACAACCCTCTCCTCCTCCCAACAAATTCCAACACATGTGAGACATGACACCATATAGCCAAACTGGAGGCTAACCCCTCTCAACTCAGTACTGGCGTAACCAGTCAGGAGGAGAAGGAAACCACACTCACTACAATTCCAGTCTCACATAGACCTACCACGACAGCAAACCAAAGACATAAACACACAAAAACATACTCGGAGGCTCTAAATAAAAATCTGCCTAAGCAGCAGAGACCTCCAAAGCAGACACCCAAGCAACCGCTACCCCAAAATAAAACACATGCAACACATAGCTCACAAAGCCAGTGTGCCGAACAGTCACAGCCCTTAAGGCTAAACAACACACCTGATACACTTGTAATAGGTGACTCTATTATCAGGCACACTGACGTCCTGCTCACCAGGCTGAACAAGGAGAAGGTCACGGTGAGCTGCCTGTTGAGCGCTAGGATCCACCACATAACACAAGCACTCAGTTCACTCCAAGGCAACTACAAATATGACTCAGTCATTGTCCATGCTGGTGTGAATGACCTGAGACGTACCTCCCTGGACTACATGAAAAGAGACATAGAGTAGCTTTCTGAGCATGTAGCCCAGGCCGGTATGACCCTGACCTTGAGTAGCATCTTACCCTCACCAAGAATGATGCCACAATATGAAGACAAGATGATCAATTTCAACAATTGGCTTAAGTATTGGTGTCATTCAAAGGGGATCCAATGCCTGTCAGCCTGGGATGACATGCTCGAAAAACCACGATGCTTCGCTAGGGACGGCTTGCACCTGTCACCCCTGGGCTTTCGAATATTGGCAAAGGCTCTTGCTACCCCATAGTGCCTTTTTTAGGCAAGGCTCAAAAGACAAACCCACCTCCATAGGTATCACAAGGGATAAGAAACTAAGAGTAATGCTACTCAATGCCAGAAGTCCAAACCTCAAGATGCATGCACTCAAAACTCTCCTTAGCATGGAGAACATCGATATCTGTGCAGTAACAGAAACCTGGTTCAAGGCTCCCGAGAGCACCCCAGCACTACCAGGTTATACCTCATACCATGCTTTTCGGCCCCAAAACTTCAACTGAACCACAAAAGGAAGGGGCGTATCAGTATTCGTCAAAGATACCCACACCTCCAGGCTGGTGGCACAGCACAAAGCATCAGAGACTATCCATGTGCAACTAACAGTGGGGAAAACTGCCTTCCAGTTTATAGCCTGCTACAGACCACCCCCCAAACCCAGGAACCCCACTTGGCCTTCCTGAGAACACTGGAAAATATGAAGGTCTCTCCAAACACCATTATATTGGGCGACTTCAACTACCCAAACATAGACTGGGAGCATTACTCTAGATCCAACACCCTAGCCCAAAGGTTACTAGAATTTATAAACTCAAATGCTATGGAACAACTTGTTACCACTCCCACAAGAGGGGAAAACATACTGGACCTGATCATCACCAACATGGGGACTCTATGCTCCAGACCAGAAGTATATCTCTCACTGGTAAGATCAGACCATAAACTAATCTCACTGGATATTCACTTCCCGACTCCACCCCCTGCCCAGTAAACCACAGTGAAAAACTTCTCTAAAGCAAATTTCACACTCCTCAAAACCGAGGTGGAATCCTTCAAAGCCCCTGGGCCTGTGGAAAATACGGCCCAGACTGCAGAATCCTTTATGAACGCATTCTATGAACACCTTCAGAAATGCATGGATCATGCAATCCCAAATAAAACCAAGACCCAATCCTCCAAAGGCAGACGTCCTGCCTGGTGGACCCCAGCCATAAACAAACTATACAATAGAAGGAGGAAGCCACTACATGATAGAGCAAAATCCCAAATGGGGAAGGCATCTCTGATCAGTATTAGCAAAAAACTACGGGCACTCATAAAATCGTCTAAGGCCAGCTTCGAGAGAAAAATTGCACAGGACACTAAGGATAATCACAAGGCTTTCTTTAGTTATGTTAGGAACCTGGGTGTGAATTCCCAGATATGCTCAGAATTAGTCCAAAATGACAAAAAACACACCGAACCCACAGACATTGTCAACATCCTAGCTGACAGGTTCAGCGCAAACTCCCCCCCCCCCACACACACACCAAAAGGGCAAATATCTATACCAGCAGAGTGCTGCCCCCCTGACATCTCAGATGCTCAGGTAAGAGCCGCCCTCTCCAAAGCAAAAAACACAGCATCAATGGGACCAGACGGGTTCCCGGGCTGTGTCCTACATGAACTCCAAGAAGAGCTAAATCCAAGCATAAAACTACTGTTCAATCTCAGCCTTACTAGAGGATATGTACCCAAAGAGTGGCGTACAGCAACAGTGGTCCCTCTCCACAAAGGTGGTGCCTCAACGGATCCTGAAAACTATTGCCCCATAAGCCTGACTAGCTTGGTCTGCAAAGCTATGGAAAGGATCATCATGGACCTCATAAATAAAGATATTGGCGACCTACAGACACTGGATCCTACCCAGTTCATCTTTGTTAAGGGCAGATCCTGCCTCTTAAACCTGGTTGATTTCTTTGAAACAGTTACCAAGGCCATTGACGAGGGGAAGGTGGTCCACACAGCCTACCTGGACCTCGCAAAAGCTTTCGATATAATACCCCACTCGGGCATTATAGATAAGGTCACCAGCTTAAATATAAACCCCTATGTCACTAGATGGGTTGCAAACTGGCTCAAGGACAGAACTCACATGGTTAGAATTGCTGGAGCCATGTCAGACTTCAAACCAGTAACAAGTGGTGTCCCACAAGGCTCAGTCCTGGGACCTCTCTTGTTCGGTATATATTTCTCGGAGGTACAGGCCAACATGGAAGGACTGTGGCTGACCAAGTTTGCAGATGACTGCAAACTGGGCACCATAATTGACTCTCCAGCCGACCCAAGCATCCTCCAAAAGGGCCTCATAGAAACAGACAACTGGTGCAAGAGCCATGGCCTCAAGCTAAACGCCAAAAACTGTATAGTCATCCCCTTTGGCAAAAACAAAGTGCTGACAAATTACCACATAGGTGGTAATCCATTAAGTACAGAAGGAGTAATTAGGGACCTGGGGACCCAAGTTGATAACAATCTCTCATTTGACAACCACGTGGCCAAAGTGGTTAGAAAAACATTTTATATAGCCCACCTAATCATGAAGGGATTCACATCTAGATCAGGGGAGGTCATGGTGCCTCTTTACTCATCCCTCATCAGGCCCATAATTGAGTACAATGCCCCTTTTGGGATGTACCTTACCAGACACCTGCAGCAACTGGAAAGACCCCAAAAGTACCTCACCAAGAGGATCAAAGGGCTCAAACAGATGCCATATGCTGCCCAGTTAAAGAAACTCCAGTGCTACTCAATGGCATACCGCCTGCTCAGAGGCGATCTGTGCCTGATGTATAAAGCCATGTCCAACCCGGAATTAATGGACATGCTGCACCTCAGAAAATCCAAATCCCATTGAGCTACGTGCTCGAGAGACTTGAACCTCAGCACTGAAATAAATAGGACATGCTGGAGGGACAGATTCATAACCCAGAGGCTCCCTTCACTCTGGAATAAAATCCCAGTCCAGGTTAGGCAGAGTCCCTCATTGACTCTCTTCAAGAGGAATCTTGATGAGTGGATGGGAGATCGTAGGTTTACCCCGGGTATCACTTCTGTGTCACTGTTAGACAGAGGCGCAGTATACTAACCTCGAAAAAGGGCATAGCAAAACTAATTTAACATGGGTGGTGAAAGCCAAACAAACTCTGGCTAGGCTTATAAATGCCCTAGGGCAGATAGCCTAATATCAACCTATGAACCTATAAAAGCTGATGCTGACTGAGAGAACATGAGGAAAAACAAAAATTAATCATTCATTTTTCCGATTGCATACTTTATTCTAAACAGAGTTATAACTGTTTATAAGTCCTTTTTAGGATAAAGATAGTAATCTGTAAATGAACATGAGTGTGGTAAGTGACAGAAATGGACAGCCTAGAGTGACTGATCTCAGTGTTTACCTTGGATGTTATCGAGACCCAATACTTCTGATCGTCAACAATGTCTTTCTCTTTCAGGAAGTTTTATAAATAATTGTAGAACACCAGATACTATAGCTCACAACTTCTTTGCTCAATAATTCTATTTGAAGCAGATAATTTGAGAAGGAAGGGTAATATAATGTATAATACCATGCGAAGATCGGAAAGTTGAGAAACGTGCACGCTGATTGGCTAATCCAACCAGCGTGCACATAGTAAATCGTATGAGAAACAATACAATGTAAAGAGGCAAAGAATACCTTTGGACTGCAGGCTACAGACTACCTTTGCTATCAAGGATTGATATCAAAAAGCATAGGGCAATACTTAGTGAAAGACCAGCACTGGTAGAGTTTTTTAGCAGAATCTAGAACAGAACAACTGCTAAAAAACGGATAATTAGTAGGCATATAAAATATTGCATGATATCCATAGGAATAAATCAGAGCAGGTCAGAAAGGATTGGGAAAAGATGGATAAGCAATTCACAAAGAAACAATGCGAGTATATAAGCATGGCTCTCAAATATGCAACGTAGTCTAGAAGATTTCTAGATGATTTAGAATCTTTGCATAGACGTGTTTTCATAGGTACTTTTATACCCTAAGCAGACTCCAAACAATTTTTCCTCAGGTGGATTGCAAATGTTGGAGGTCCAATGGGGGATGGAAGGGTATTTGGGAATGTATTTTTGGAGAATGCAATAAGATGGCAGATGTTAAAAAATCCCCCACAGACTACTCTGTCAAAAATACTCCTGTAATACAGAATCAGACTTTCTGAGTTTAATTCAGGTGCCTGCCAAAAAAGCAAATACTAAAAAATGGAACACAAAGTCTGAACCAACCACACTACAGTAGTGCAAATAGTAACAGAAATAAAAGAATAAGAGTTGAGATCTTTAGAAAATGGAACAAGTTACATAGAAAAAAATGGAAATTGTGGGAAGGACACATGCAGAATCATGTTTTAGAGAATAAATAAGATTTAAGGGAAGGCAGGAACTGAATGAGCTATGAAAACAAGCATGAGTAAACTGGAAAGAGTACAACAGAAACATACCAAGGGTATCCATGGGTGTAAGAATTTGTTATTATGAAAGACTAAAATATCTGAACTTGTACAGAGTCTCTTATAGATATCTAAGAGATCTTATTCAGGTATGTAGGGCATTTAGTGACAACTACCTCTGGGAATGTTCTGGGTTAACAAAAAGTACTAGAGAATCATCAGAAAACCCATGTAGGAGAGTCTATAGGAATGAGAAGTTACTAATTGGTTCTGTGACAGAGTAGCTGATGCATAGAACAGAATACCAAATTACATTAAAGTACTAGAGAATCATCAGACAACACATGTAGGAGATTCTATAGGAATGAGAAGTGTACTAATTGGTTCTGTGACAGAGTAGCTGATGCAAGGAACAGAATATCAAATTACATTAAAGTACTAGAGAATCATCAGACAACACATGTAGGAGAGTCTATAGGAATGAGAAGTTACTAATTGGTTCTGTGACAGAGTAGCTGATGCATGGAACAGAATACCAAATTACATTAAAGTACTAGAGAATCATCAGACAACACATGTAGGAGAGTCTATAGGAATGAGAAGTTACTAATTGGTTCTGTGACAGAGTAGCTGATGCATGGAACAGAATACCAAATTACATTAAAGTACTAGAGAATCATCAGACAACACATGTAGGAGATTCTATAGGAATGAGAAGTGTACTAATTGGTTCTGTGACAGAGTAGCTGATGCAAGGAACATAATATCAAATTACATTAAAGTACTAGAGAATCATCAGACAACACATGTAGGAGAGTCTATAGGAATGAGAAGTTACTAATTGGTTCTGTGACAGAGTAGCTGATGCATGGAACAGAATACCAAATTACATTAAAGTACTAGAGAATCATCAGACAACACATGTAGGAGAGTCTATAGGAATGAGAAGTTACTAATTGGTTCTGTGACAGAGTAGCTGATGCATGGAACAGAATACCAAATTACATTAAAGTACTAGAGAATCATCAGACAACACATGTAGGAGATTCTATAGGAATGAGAAGTGTACTAATTGGTTCTGTGACAGAGTAGCTGATGCATGGAGCAGGATACCAAATTACATTAAAGTACTAGAGAATCATCAGATAACCCATGTAGGAGATTCTATAGGAATGAGAAGTGTACTAATTGGTTCTGTGACAGAGTAGCTGATGCATGGAACAGAATACCAAATTACATTAAAGTACTAGAGAATCATCAGACAACACATGTAGGAGATTCTATAGGAATGAGAAGTTACTAATTGGTTGTGTGACAGAGTAGCTGATGCATGGAACAGACTACAAATTACATTAAAGTACTAGAGAATCATCAGACAACACATGCAGGAGAGTCTATAGGAATGAGAAGTGCACTAATTGGTTCTGTGACAGAGTAGCTGATGCATGGAACAGAATACCAAATTACATTAAAGTACTAGAGAATCATCAGACAACACATGTAGGAGATTCTATAGGAATGAGAAGTGCACTAACTGGTTCTGTGACAGAGTAGCTGATGCATGGAACAGAATACCAAATTACATTAAAGTTACTAGAGAATCATCAGATAACACATGTAGGAGATTCTATAGGAATGAGAAGTGCACTAACTCGTTCTGTGACAGAGTAGTTGATGCATGGAACAGACTACCAAATTACATTAAAGTACTAGAGAATCATCAGACAACACATGTAGGAGATTCTATAGGAATGAGAAGTGTTCTAATTGGTTCTGTGACAGAGTAGCTGATGCATGGAACAGAATACCAAATTACATTAAAGTACTAGAGAATCATCAGACAACACATGTAGGAGATTCTATAGGAATGAGAAGTGCACTAATTGGTTCTGTGACAGAGTAGCTGATGCATGGAACAGAATACCAAATTACATTAAAGTACTAGAGAATCATCAGACAACACATGTAGGAGATTCTATAGGAATGAGAAGTGTACTAATTGGTTCTGTGACAGAGTAGCTGATGCATGGAACAGAATACCAAATTACATTAAAGTACTAGAGAATCCTCAGACAACACATGTAGGAGATTCTATAGGAATGAGAAGTTACTAATTGGTTCTGTGACAGAGTATCTGATGCATGGAACAGAATACCAAATTACATTAAAGTACTATAGAATCATCAGACAACACATGTAGGAGATTCTATAGGAATGAGAAGTGCACTAAATGGTTCTGTGACAGAGTAGCTGATGCTTGGAACAGAATACCAAATTACATTAAAGTACTAGAGAATCATCAGATAACACATGTAGGAAATTCTATAGGAATGAGAAGTGCACTAATTGGTTCTGTGACAGAGTAGCTGATGCATGGAACAGAATACCAAATTACATTAAAGTACTAGAGAATCATCAGATAACACATGTAGGAGATTCTATAGGAATGAGAAGTGCACTAATTGGTTCTGTGACAGAGTAGCTGATGCATGGAACAGAATACCAAATTACATTAAAGTACTAGAGAATCATCAGATAACACATGTAGGAGATTCTATAGGAATGAGAAGTGTACTAATTGGTTCTGTGACAGAGTAGCTGATGCATGGAACAGAATACCAAATTACATTAAAGTACTAGAGAATCATCAGATAGCACATGTAGGAGATTCTATAGGAATGAGAAGTGTACTAATTGGTTCTGTGACAGAGTAGCTGATGCATGGAACAGAATACCAAATTACATTAAAGTACTAGAGAATCATCAGACAACCCATGTAGGAGATTCTATAGGAATGGGAAGTGTACTAATTGGTTCTGTGACAGAGTAGCTGATGCATGGAACAGAATACCAAATTACATTAAAGTACTAGAGAATCATCAGATAACACATGTAGGAGATTCTATAGGAATGAGAAGTGCACTAATTGGTTCTGTGACAGAGTAGCTGATGCATGGAACAGAATACCAAATTACATTAAAGTACTAGAGAATCATCAGACAACACATGTAGGAGATTCTATAGGAATGAGAAGTTACTAATTGGTTCTGTGACAGAGTAGCTGATGCATGGAACAGAATACCAACTTACATTAAAGTACTAGAGAATCATCAGACAACACATGTAGGAGATTCTATAGGAATGAGAAGTTACTAATTGGTTCTGTGACAGAGTAGCTGATGCATGGAACAGAATACCAAATTACATTAAAGTACTAGAGAATCATCAGACAACACATGTAGGAGATTCTATAGGAATGAGAAGTTACTAATTGGTTCTTTGACAGAGTAGCTGATGTATGGAACAGAATACCAAATTACATTAAAGTACTAGAGAATCATCAGACAACACATGTAGGAGATTCTATAGGAATGAGAAGTGTACTAACTGGTTCTGTGACAGAGTAGCTGATGCATGGAACAGAATACCAAATTACATTAAAGTACTAGAGAATCATCAGACAACACATGTAGGAGAGACTATAGGAATGAGAAGTTACTAATTGGTTCTGAGAGAGCAGCTGATGCATGGAGAAGACTACCAAATTACATTAAAACAAGTACTACTTTAGATATTTTTAAGAACAGCCTGGATACTTATTATGGGAACAAGTGTTTTGCTACGTTGGCAAGCTAGAAGGCCATTAATGCCAATGCTTGAAATATTTATATGTATGTATGTATGTATGTATAGAAGATTATATGTGATGTATAATATTTGCAACTGAAAATATGTCAGTATGGTTTGTTTTAATTTATATTAATGTATGCCAATATCATAAGAGATAATTCAATAAACATGTTTCTGTGAAAGAAAAATAATTCTTTACAAAATGAGAAATAGTGGTAGAATAAAGGCTCAGAATCAGACACACTTTTTAGATACTATTGTAATTCACTTAAAAAGTTAATAGAATAACACATTGTGCATCAACAAACATTTTTGAATAATAATAAGTATAAAAGTTTAATGCCTGGTATTACTGACAGTCTATAATCCTGAAGGTTTCACTAGCAGATCAAAAATTTTACAAGCTAAAAGGCAAAAATATGAGGAAAATCAGGGTCCTTCTATTCCATGAAATCAGAGACTGTGACAGGTATAAATTAATCCTGACAACTGAAAAACAACAATCACTGATCTGGCATGGCAGTACTAGCAGCACACACACGGGCATGTGTGTGGATATATATATGTGTGTGTGTGTGTGTGTGTGTGTGTGTGTGTGTGTGTGTGTGTGTGTGTGTGTGTGTGTGTGTGTGTGTGTGTGTGTGTGTGTGTAGGTGGGGGCTGCAGTGTAAGAGCCAAAATTTCTTTTGCTTTCTATCACAAACATTGCTGGCACTGACATTAGCCATTGTTTCTTATGTGAGTGGGGGATATGTGCATTGTATTTAAGAGTTACAAGTTGGCTATAATTTATTTCTCTTAGCCCCGGTGGCTATCTTCAGTGATGTTACAGGAAAAGTATGTATATGAATGCAAGTGCTCATAGCCACTGGCAGGGTGAAAGGCATTGTCTGTCATTTTACAATACTTTGATTTGGTTGACTTCTTGGCTGTGCCTTTTTCTATGTGGAGTCTGCATGCTCTCCCTTTACCGTGTGTGTGTGTGTGTGTGTGTGTGTGTGTGTGTGTGTGTGTGTGTGTGTGTGTGTGTGTGTGTGTGTGTGCGCGTGCGTGTGTGTGTGGGTGTGTCAGTATCTGTCTATATGCTTTGGTTTCCTTCAGCACTTCAAAGACATACAGAATGTGAACTGGCTTTCCTCACTTTTCCAGATGTGAGCAGCTCAAAGACATGCAGTATGTCAACTGGATTTCCTCCATTTTCCTGAAGGTGACAATGGTGTGTGTGTGTGTGTGTGTGTGTGTGTGTGTGTGTGTGTGTGTGTGTGTTGGGAACATTCATAATTCTTCTGGGTAGCAGTAAAAATGCAGTTCTCAAGTAATTATCTTTCAAAAAACAGGCATAAAATAAATCACAGAACATTAAGACCATTAGATTTTCTAGGGGTCTGGTGCCCCTCCTACCACAGACTATATAAATGGATTTTGAAATGAACTTAATGATGTCCTCTGCCCTTATCTGCATCCATTCAAATACCATCCCAGCTCAGAGGTGTGTATAGAAGGTTGCTGTAGCTTGTGGGGGGTGTGGTCTGTGACATCCATGCCCTGGCCCAGCAATCAAGGAACCTCAGTCCTCACCACTAACACCAGAGAGGACATCTTATATAAGAGGAAAGGATAACAAACACACACAGTAAAGTACAATTTCCCTTAAGTGCACACAGAGATCACAGTCAGTCTGGGGCTGGTTGCTCCCTTGGTCCCCAGGTTCCCAATAAGACTCCCCACTAGTACAGCTATAGGGTCCAGATCTCAGCCTAGCTGGCAAGCTAACCTCCAGTACCTCTTCTGTCCAACCAGTGCTTCATATCCCTGCCCAAGTAGCTGACACACACCCACACTTTGAGATAAGTATTTATACAACTTCACAGACACACCTGGGAAAGGCTGACACAGATTCTCCAGCTGTGCCCCTTTACCCAGAATATACAGTAGTAATTACTGCCACCACCAGCTAATAATTATCAGCTACCCAAAGGCCCTTAAAAGGGTGTCCAATTATTACTGTGCAATATTATTATCCAATTGGTAAGTGTGACTAATCAGTCAAGGCTTATTAGAGTGGCCTTGTACAATAAACTCTATAAATATGCAATGTACTCTAGAGCTTAAATTGTCTCTACATAAACCAGCCACAAATAAAAGATTTTTAAAATATTTAATAATAAATAATTAAAACACAAGACAATACTACTACAATACAATGCTACTCAAGAGTTCAGAGATCACACAAAAACTTAAAATAATTCCGTAGTACAGTTCTAACATAACAGAAAAACACTTAGTCTAAACTTTATAGTCCTAGCTATTCCTACAAGAAAACATACTTCTAAGATAACTTACTTACATAGAGCAAGGTAGTGCTAGTTGACTAGTCAAAGATCAAAATGCTTAATAATCTCTGGTTCTCACTGTTTAAATTGAAACTGCAGTTCTGATAAAACATTACATCATTTGTTTACACTTTCCTGGTTCCCAGGCCACACCGAAACTGTATTTACATTCTTTTACACTTAGAGGAATAAAGGACATTCCACATGTAAATTCTGGTCATTAACTTTAGCCTTAAAACAATAGGCAGGATGCTTACTCCAGAATCATCGACTCGAAATTCTAACTACAAAGGACATACAAAACATAATTTTAATTTCAAAGAACATTTGAAATGCTTGGCTTAGTTTTCCTTACAGCAGATGGCAATGTTGCTACAATCTTGAAGTTCACATTTTACAGTGTTTTCTTTCATTTAAAAAACAAGCCTGCATTTTATATTTATATTTAGAAATGCCAGAATTATGTATCAAATTCTATTTGACTATGCTGGCAGCCTTTACCCTTCTCTACTAGTCTTCACATCTCTCCCCCCCTGAAGAACTCAAGCTAGTTTTTCAAGTGACCCTTAATAAATGCTGCTTGAGAGGGTTAGGGCTATCTAAGGGACCTGACCCTATTCCCTGTCTTGAAAGCCCATCTGCATTGGCTTTGCTAACTCCACTGTGGTGTTGCACTAACATATCAAGTGCTTGCACCCCCAGGCTCCATCTTAGCTACTTGGCATTTTGCTGACTGTCTCTGTTTAACCATGTTAGAGGGTTGTGATCTGTCATAACAGTGAATTTTCTTCCATACAGATAAGGCTGAAGTTTCTGCAGTGCCCACAATATGGCTAGACATTCCTTTTCTACAGCTGCATAGCATTTCTCCCTGGGTTGGAGCTTACAACTGAGATAAACCACTGGGTGCTCTTCCCCCTCTGAAGAAATCTGGCTAAGAATAACCCCCACCCCATAGTTCGAAGCATCCACCTGTACAACAAATTATTTGCTGTAATCTGGTCTTTCTAACACAGGGGGCCCTCCCAAAGCTTCTTTAAGCTTCTGAAATGCCTGCTGACATGCCTGGGTCCACACTACCTTATCTGGCCTGTTCTTCCTTGTCAGGTCTTTGAGGGGAGCAGCTACAGTATGATAACTAGGGACAAACTTTCAGTAGTAGCCTGCTGTCCCTACAAATGCCCTCACCTGCTTTTTAGTAACAGGTGCAGGCCATGCTTGAATGGCTTCCACTTCAGCAGGTTCTGGCTTTATCTTACCACTCCCCACTCTAGGTAGGAGACCTCTGCCATACCCACCTGACATTTGCTCAGCTTAATGGTCAACCCTGCCCTCTGTAGTCTGCCCAGCACCACCCTAACATGCTGAAAGTGCTCTGGCCAGGAATGGCTGTAGATGGCAATATCATCTAGGTAAGCATGGGCTAACCCTTCTGCTCCTGCTAGGATATTATCTACCAGCCTTTGGAAAGTCGCTGGTGTATTCTTCATCCCAAAGGGCATCTTTGTGAACTCGTACAAGCCAAAAGGAGTCACAAAGGCTGACTTCTCTCTAACACTGGGAGTCAAGGGCACCTGCCAGTAACCCTTGGTAAGATCAATGTTTGTAAGATACTTAGCCCCACCCAGGGCCTCATCTGTCCTAGGTATGGGGTAAGCATCCGACTCTTGTGTGACTATTTAATTTAGTGTAATCCACATAGAATCTGGTGTTGCCATCCTTCTTTGGCACCAGCACCAATTGGGAGGCCTAGTGACTGTTGGACTCTTGAATCACCCCTAATTCCAACATCTCCTGGACCTGCTCTCTTAGGGTCTGTCTAACACTCTTAGGCACCCTATAAGAGGCCAGCCTAATAGGCCTTTGGGGTTCTGTATCCACCTGGTGCTGCACCAGGTGGGTGCACCCTCGTTTCCCAGTGAAGACGTCCCCACATTCTTGCAACACTGCTCAGATTTCTCAAACCTGGGTAGGAAATAGCTGCTGGGCCATTGCTACCCCTTCCACTGAGGTGTCAGCCCGAGCCTCACTGAGGAGATCAGTCCCCAGATCTCCCTCAGACTCCTCTTGCAATCCACTGCAAATGCTCAGCACAAGGGCCTCCCTATCATGGTAAGGTTTCATTATGTTAACATGGTACAATTTGTGCACCTGCCATCTGCCTAGCAGTTCCACCATGTAGATAATATCACTTACCTTTCTTACCACCTTGTAGGGACCCTTCCAAGCTGCTTGCAGCTTGTTGCATCTGACAGGAATGAGAACCATCACCTGCTGCCCCACAGCATACTCTCTAGCTCAAGCATTCCTGTCATACCACACCTTTTTCTGTTGTTGGGCTTCTGCCAGGTTCTCCTGGGCCAAGCCCATGAGTTCCCTGAGCCTTGACCTGAGGTTTAGGCCGTATGCCACAACAGACTCCTTGTGAGGTTCACACTCACCTTCCCACTCATCTCAAATTAAATCTAGAGATCCCCTCACCCTATGCCCATACAGCAACTCAAAGGGTGAAAAACCTGTGGATTCCTGGGGAACCTCTCTGTAAGCAAACAACAGATGGGGCAAATATTTGTCCCACTCCCTCTTAAACTGATCTGCAAATGCCCGTAGCATGGACTTGATTGTAGAGTTTAACCTCTCAACAAGACTATTAGTCTGGGGATGGTAAGGGTGGTCTTCATATGCTTCTCCCCAAAGGACTTCCACAGACAAGCCAGCAGGTCTGACATGAAATCGGCACCTCTGTCAGACAGTATTTCTTTTGGGAAACCTACCCTGCTGAAAATCTCTAACAAAGCATTTGCCACCTTCTCCGCCTCAGTGGAGGAGAAAGCCACCACCTCAGGGTATTGTGTAGCATAATCCACTACCACCTGGATATACTTTTTTCCTGTGGAATGTGGGGTACTCAGAGGACCCACTATATACATAGCTCCCCTCTGAAATGTCTCCTCAATCACAGGCAAAGGCATAAAAGGAGCTCTCACCTTGTCTCCTGCCTTGCCTACTTTTTGGCACTGCTCACAGGTCCTGCAGTACCCTGTTACATCTCTGGAAATTCCAGACCAATAGAAGTTATGCATAATACGCCTCTTTGTACGTTTTATGTCCATATGATCTACAAAGGGAATATCATGGGCTATGGCTAGAAGCACCAGATGGTAGGCTCTAGGCACTACAAACTGCTGTACTCTCCACATAGAACCTGGTATTGCCATCCTTCTTTGGCACCAGCACCAATTGGGAGGCCTAGTGACTGTTGGACTCTTGAATCACCCCTAATTCCAACATCTCCTGGACCTGCTCTCTCAGTGTCTGTCTAACACTCTTAGGCACCCTATAAGAGGCCAGCCTAATAGGCCTTTGGGGTTCTGTATCCACCTGGTGCTGCACCAGGTGGGTGCACCCTGGTTTCCCAGTGAAGACGTCCCCACATTCCTGCAACACTGCTCGGATTTCTCAAACCTGGGTAGGAAATAGCTGCTGGGACATTGCTATCCCTTCCACTGAGGTGTCAGCCCAAGCCTCACTGAGGAGATCAGTCCCCAGATCTCCCTTGGACTCCTCTTGCAATCCACTGCAAATGCTCAGCACAAGGGCCTCCCTATCATGGTAAGGTTTCATTATGTTAACATGGTACAATTTGTGCACCTGCCATCTGCCTAGCAGTTCCACCATGTAGATAATATCACTTACCTTTCTTACCACCTTGTAGGGACCCTTCCAAGCTGCTTGCAGCTTGTTGCGTCTGACAGGAATGAGAACCATCACCTGCTGCCCCACAGCATACTCTCTAGCTCAAGCATTCCTGTCATGCCACACCTTTTTCTGTTGTTGGGTTTCTGCCAGGTTCTCCTGGGCCAAGCCCATGAGTTCCCTGAGCCTTGTCCTGAGGTTTAGGCCGTATGCCACAACAGACTCCTTGTGAGGTTCACACTCACCTTCCCACTCATCTTGAATTAAATCTAGAGATCCCCTCACCCTATGCCCATACAGCAACTCAAAGGGTGAAAAACCTGTGGATTCCTGGGGAACCTCTCTGTAAGCAAACAACAGATTTTACATTCTTTTACACTTAGAGCAATAAAAGACATTCCACATGTAAATTCTGGTCATTAACTTTAGCCTTAAAACAATAGGCAGGATGCCTACTCCAGACTCATTGACTCTAAATTCTAACTTCAAAGGACATACAAAACATAATTTTAATTTCAAAGAACATTTGAAATGCTTGGCTTAGTTTTCCTTACAGCAGATGGCAATGTTGCTACAATCTTGAAGTTCACATTTTACAGTGTTTTCTTTCATGTAAGAAATGAGCCTGTATTTACATATACATATATTTACAAATGCCAGAATTATGTATCAAATTCTATTTGACTAGGCTGGCAGCCTTCACCCTTCTCTACCAGTCTTCACATAGTCTTTGCTTTAATTTTACTCAAAATCAAACCTCAGACGTGCAGAGGAAGACTTTATACTTTGTGTTGAGACTGGGAACAGTGCAGTAATTTTTTTTTTTTACTTTTTTCACAGGTCTTAGAGGTCTGCAAAGAAGATTAATTATACCTTGTGTAGGGGAAGTCTCTTGTGTATGCACAAAAAGTTGAAATGCATTACTATGATCATTTATTTTTCAATTTCCGTCCAATTGCACATCAGATACATATACAGATGATTGCCTTTAAGGAGGGTGAGGAGTGAGGAGACCTACTTCGTATACATATGGTAGCAGACACTTAAAATACATGACTGTGGACATTTGAACTTCTTTCTGTTTTCATCCTAATCATACCATTTTGGGGGAGGTAGGGAGGCAGGCAATATCCCCATACAGAATTTTTATATAATGTTTGCAACTAAAGTGGTGCCAGTGCTGTTTTTCATTTATATAAATGTAAGCTTGACTATGTCATTTGTTATAATTTAATAAAGATGTTAACTGAAAAAAATTGTCTTGTTAGTTTATTGTGAGTTACTGTTTTAGCAGCATTGAACATTAAACTTTGGGCACAGCTTATACCTTTCTTGAAAGAAAAAAAATAAGACTGATTTTTATTTTCTTACTTATGATTTTTGTTCAGGCCACCACTAGATTAAAAGGTTAGAAATATACTCTAAAATTTACCTCAGATTATCCATAACTCTATGGCATCTGGGTGCCTGGCAGCCTCCAAATTCACAACTTAATCTGATTATTTGCTACACCGTTATTACTGTGCTATTTTGTCTGGGTAAGGGGTGTTGGAAGGATGCAAGTAAAAGAAAATCTAAACAACAGCAGCACTGAATTTGTTTCCTTAATCATATTTTTGTTCAAACCATCACTGAATAATAAAGATTATTAAAAAAAATTAAAGGCACTTCAGAGCATATATAAACCATGTCTTCTTGAAAAAACTGAAGAGTAAGGCAAAATGTGAGAAAAGGAAGGAAAAAAAGTAATGTGCATGGTGTGGAGAGTCTGGGTTGTGTGTAAAACCAAATGGAGCATTAGATAATTTATATGGGGGAAGTGAAACAGTCAGGGGGGGCTACTATGGAGCCCTTTGCCTAGGGCACCATTTCACCTAAGGCTAGCCCTGTGCATAAGGTTGTTTTAATGTATTATCATGTCTTTGTCAATATTTCTCTGTGAACTGGGCCAAGATAGTATGATACACATGCCTGGCAAATTGTCAGGCCATTGTAGCTACCATTCATTCTGTGTGTACTGCCCCTAAAACTCTGCAGCATGTACTAAAATGTAGCTTAACAGGGGTGACAGATTGAAAGGGCCATGGAGCCCCAAACTTGATATTTGCTGGGGGCCCCCAAAATTCTAAAACTGGCCCTGTCCTTGTTCATGATTTACATATGCAGAAGTGATTGCATATCATAGAAGCTTGCAGGTTCTCTAATTATTACAGTTTGCTTTTGTGATTAAGAAAGTAGATTGAAAGTAAGGAAACATTTACAGAAATGGAGTACAGTTTCAAACTCTTTAATGATCTGCCCTACTGCCACTGACTGTGAAACCAACAAGTCAAGTTGTTATGAATAGGTGAGGTCATGAATGACTTGACAAAGGATCCTTGTGAGTTATGGTCGATGAGACTTATAGAAGAAATTAGATAAAACTAGGCCAGCACACCAAATATATATTTTTAATTTTTTTTTTTTTGGGGGGGGGGTTAATTGACCAGCATTGGACAGGCAGACAGATGCACACTTACATAGACATACATACTATCTGTATGTGTCTGTTTGTCTGTGTATCTGTGTATCTTTGTACATTTATGCATGTGTACTATCAAGAAAAATATGGAGCTGGAATGTGTTGAAGTCAGAGACATAACTTTCCAAGTAGCACCACAGTGACACATACAGGATGCAAATATATTGTGTGTAACACAATGTCATACATATTTTCACTCCACAAAGTTGTTGCCAGGCAGTATTGTAAAGTCAGTCTGGTACAGTGTTCCATTGGTTCTTCTGCAATAGTATCTTAACATAATGTTAACACAAAGTAATCATATTTAGTGCTATTTGAGATACCACTGAAGATACATTTGCATTGTAGCCCTGCTGCCTTTCATAATAGGCAGGTACTTTTCATATGAACCAGTGGCTAAATCCCTTCCAGTCATACAGTGCAATTAGTAAGAATCCTGTTGTGTCCATTTGTTTGACATTCAAATGTTGAAATGGTTCTTATTTCAAGTATGACATTGCAATACCCTATTTAAAGGTGTGCTTCCAATTATTTACCTTTGAGCAGTCACACTAACATTGTTTATGAAACAGCTGAATTTGGTGAGGCATCATCAAAGGTGTCAAAAATACTCCTGTAATACAGAATCGGACTTGCTGAGTTTAATTCTGGTGCCTGCCAAAAAAGCAAATACTAAAAAATAGAACTCAAAGTCTGAACCAACCATACTTCAAGTAGTGCAAATAGTAACAGAGATAAAAGAATAAGAACTGAGATCTTTAGAAAATGGAACAAGTTACATAGAAAAAAATGGAAATTGTGGGAAGGACACATGCAGAATCATGTTTTAGAGAATAAATGAGATTTAAGGGAAGGCAGGAACTGAATGAGCTATGAAAACAAGCATGAGTAAACTGGAAAGAGTACAACAGAAATATACCAAGGGTATCCATGGGTGTAAGAATTTATGTTATTATGAAAGACTAAAATATCTAAACTTGTACAGAGTCTCTTATAGATATCTAAGAGATCTTATTCAGATATGTAGGGCATTTAGAGACAACTACCTATGGGAATGTTCTGGGTTAACAAAAAGTACTAGAGAACCATCAGAAAACCCATGTAGGAGAGTCTATAGGAATGAGAAGTTACTAATTGGTTCTGTGACAGAGTAGCTGATGCATGGAACAGACTACCAAATTACATTAAAGTACTAGAGAATCATCAGATAACCCATGTAGGATATTCTATAGGAATGAGAAGTGTACTAATTGGTTTTATGACAGAGTAGCTGATGCATGGAACAGAATACCAATTTACATTAAAGTACTAGAGAATCATCAGACAACACATGTAGGAGATTCTATAGGAATGAGAAGTGTACTAATTGGTTCTGTGACAGAGTAGCTGATGCATGGAACAGAATACCAAATTACATTAAAGTACTAGAGAATCATCAGACAACACATGTAGGAGATTCTATAGGAATGAGAAGTGCACTAATTGGTTCTGTGACAGAGTAGCTGATGCATGGAACAGAATACCAAATTACATTAAAGTACTAGAGAATCATCAGACAACACATGTAGGAGATTCTATAGGAATGAGAAGTTACTAATTGGTTCTGTGACAGAGTAGCTGATGCATGGAACAGAATACCAAATTACATTAAAGTACTAGAGAATCATCAGACAACACATGTAGGAGATTCTATAGGAATGAGAAGTGCACTAATTGGTTCTGTGACAGAGTAGCTGATGCATGGAACAGAATACCAAATTACATTAAAGTACTAGAGAATCATCAGACAACACATGTAGGAGATTCTATAGGAATGAGAAGTGCACTAACTGGTTCTGTGACAGAGTAGCTGATGCATGGAACAGAATACCAAATTACATTAAAGTACTAGAGAATCATCAGACAACACATGTAGGAGATTCTATAGGAATGAGAAGTGCACTAATTGGTTCTGTGACAGAGTAGCTGATGCATGGAACAGAATACCAAATTACATTAAAGTACTAGAGAATCATCAGACAACACATGTAGGAGATTCTATAGGAATGAGAAGTGCACTAATTGGTACTGTGACAGAGTAGCTGATGCATGGAACAGAATACCAAATTACATTAAAGTACTAGAGAATCATCAGACAACACATGTAGGAGATTCTATAAGAATGAGAAGTGCACTAATTGGTTCTGTGACAGAGTAGCTGATGCATGGAACAGAATACCAAATTACATTAAAGTACTAGACAATCATCAGACAACACATGTAGGAGATTCTATAGGAATGAGAAGTGCACTAATTGGTTCTGTGACAGAGTAGCTGATGCATGGAACAGAATACCAAATTACATTAAAGTACTAGAGAATCACCAGACAACACATGAGGAGATTCTATAGGAATGAGAAATGTACTAATTGGTTCTGTGACAGAGTAGCTGATGCATGGAACAGAATACCAAATTACATTAAAGTACTAGAGAATCATCAGACAACACATGTAGGAGATTCTATAGGAATGAGAAGTGCACTAATTGGTTCTGTGACAGAGTAGCTGATGCATGGAACAGAATACCAAATTACATTAAAGTACTAGAGAATCATCAGACAACACATGTAGGAGATTCTATAGGAATGAGAAGTGCACTAATTGGTTCTGTGACAGAGTAGCTGATGCATGGAACAGAATACCAAATTACATTAAAGTACTAGAGAATCATCAGACAACACATGTAGGAGATTCTATAGGAATGAGAAGTGCACTAATTGGTTCTGTGACAGAGTAGCTGATGCATGGAACAGAATACCAAATTACATTAAAGTACTAGAGAATCATCAGACAACACATGTAGGAGATTCTATAGGAATGATAAGTGCACTAATTGGTTCTGTGACAGAGTAGCTGATGCATGGAAAAGAATACCAAATTACATTAAAGTACTAGAGAATCATCAGACAACACATGTAGGAGATTCTATAGGAATGAGAAGTGCACTAATTGGTTCTGTGACAGAGTAGCTGATGCATGGAACAGAATACCAAATTACATTAAAGTACTAGAGAATCATCAGACAACACATGTAGGAGATTCTATAGGAATGAGAAGTGCACTAATTGGTTCTGTGACAGAGTAGCTGATGCATGGAACAGAATACCAAATTACATTAAAGTACTAGAGAATCATCAGACAACACATGTAGGAGATTCTATAGGAATGAGAAGTGCACTAATTGGTTCTGTGACAGAGTAGCTGATGCATGGAACAGAATACCAAATTACATTAAAGTACTAGAGAATCATCAGACAACACATGTAGGAGATTCTATAGGAATGAGAAGTGCACTAATTGGTTCTGTGACAGAGTAGCTGATGCATGGAACAGAATACCAAATTACATTAAAGTACTAGAGAATCATCAGACAACACATGTAGGAGATTCTATAGGAATGAGAAGTGCACTAATTGGTTCTGTGACAGAGTAGCTGATGCATGGAACAGAATACCAAATTACATTAAATTACTAGAGAATCATCAGACAACACATGTAGGAGATTCTATAGGAATGAGAAGTGCACTAATTGGTTCTGTGACAGAGTAGCTGATGCATGGAACAGAATACCAAATTACATTAAAGTACTAGAGAATCATCAGACAACACATGTAGGAGATTCTATAGGAATGAGAAGTGCACTAATTGGTTCTGTGACAGAGTAGCTGATGCATGGAACAGAATACCAAATTACATTAAAGTACTAGAGAATCATCAGACAACACATGTAGGAGATTCTATAGGAATGAGAAGTGCACTAATTGGTTCTGTGACAGAATAGCTGATGCATGGAACAGAGTACCAAATTACATTAAAGTACTAGAGAATCATCAGACAACACATGTAGGAGATTCTATAGGAATGAGAAGTGCACTAATTGGTTCTGTGACAGAGTAGCTGATGCATGGAACAGAATACCAAATTACATTAAAGTACTAGAGAATCATCAGACAACACATGTAGGAGATTCTATAGGAATGAGAAGTGCACTAATTGGTTCTGTGACAGAGTAGCTGATGCATGGAACAGAATACCAAATTACATTAAAGTACTAGAGAATCATCAGACAACACATGTAGGAGATTCTATAGGAATGAGAAGTGCACTAATTGGTTCTGTGACAGAGTAGCTGATGCATGGAACAGAATACCAAATTACATTAAAGTACTAGAGAATCATCAGACAACACATGTAGGAGATTCTATAGGAATGAGAAGTGCACTAATTGGTTCTGTGACAGAGTAGCTGATGCATGGAACAGAATACCAAATTACATTAAAGTACTAGAGAATCATCAGACAACACATGTAGGAGATTCTATAGGAATGAGAAGTGCACTAATTGGTTCTGTGACAGAGTAGCTGATGCATGGAACAGAATACCAAATTACATTAAAGTACTAGAGAATCATCAGACAACACATGTAGGAGATTCTATAGGAATGAGAAGTGCACTAATTGGTTCTGTGACAGAGTAGCTGATGCATGGAACAGAATACCAAATTACATTAAAGTACTAGAGAATCATCAGACAACACATGTAGGAGATTCTATAGGAATGAGAAGTGCACTAATTGGTTCTGTGACAGAGTAGCTGATGCATGGAACAGAATACCAAATTACATTAAAGTACTAGAGAATCATCAGACAACACATGTAGGAGATTCTATAGGAATGAGAAGTGCACTAATTGGTTCTGTGACAGAGTAGCTGATGCATGGAACAGAATACCAAATTACATTAAAGTACTAGAGAATCATCAGACAACACATGTAGGAGATTCTATAGGAATGAGAAGTTACTAATTGGTTCTGTGACAGAGTAGCTGATGCATGGAACAGAATACCAAATTACATTAAAGTACTAGAGAATCATCAGACAACACATGTAGGAGATTCTATAGGAATGAGAAGTGCACTAATTGGTTCTGTGACAGAGTAGCTGATGCATGGAACAGAATACCAAATTACATTAAAGTACTAGAGAATCATCAGACAACACATGTAGGAGATTCTATAGGAATGAGAAGTGCACTAATTGGTTCTGTGACAGAGTAGCTGATGCATGGAACAGAATACCAAATTACATTAAAGTACTAGAGAATCATCAGACAACACATGTAGGAGATTCTATAGGAATGAGAAGTGCACTAATTGGTTCTGTGACAGAGTAGCTGATGCATGGAACAGAATACCAAATTACATTAAAGTACTAGAGAATCATCAGACAACACATGTAGGAGATTCTATAGGAATGAGAAGTGCACTAATTGGTTCTGTGACAGAGTAGCTGATGCATGGAACAGAATACCAAATTACATTAAAGTACTAGAGAATCATCAGACAACACATGTAGGAGATTCTATAGGAATGAGAAGTGCACTAATTGGTTCTGTGACAGAGTAGCTGATGCATGGAACAGAATACCAAATTACATTAAAGTACTAGAGAATCATCAGACAACACATGTAGGAGATTCTATAGGAATGAGAAGTGCACTAATTGGTTCTGTGACAGAGTAGCTGATGCATGGAACAGAATACCAAATTACATTAAAGTACTAGAGAATCATCAGACAACACATGTAGGAGATTCTATAGGAATGAGAAGTGCACTAATTGGTTCTGTGACAGAGTAGCTGATGCATGGAACAGAATACCAAATTACATTAAAGTACTAGAGAATCATCAGACAACACATGTAGGAGATTCTATAGGAATGAGAAGTGCACTAATTGGTTCTGTGACAGAGTAGCTGATGCATGGAACAGAATACCAAATTACATTAAAGTACTAGAGAATCATCAGACAACACATGTAGGAGATTCTATAGGAATGAGAAGTGCACTAATTGGTTCTGTGACAGAGTAGCTGATGCATGGAACAGAATACCAAATTACATTAAAGTACTAGAGAATCATCAGACAACACATGTAGGAGATTCTATAGGAATGAGAAGTGCACTAATTGGTTCTGTGACAGAGTAGCTGATGCATGGAACAGAATACCAAATTACATTAAAGTACTAGAGAATCATCAGACAACACATGTAGGAGATTCTATAGGAATGAGAAGTGCACTAATTGGTTCTGTGACAGAGTAGCTGATGCATGGAACAGAATACCAAATTACATTAAAGTACTAGAGAATCATCAGACAACACATGTAGGAGATTCTATAGGAATGAGAAGTGCACTAATTGGTTCTGTGACAGAGTAGCTGATGCATGGAACAGAATACCAAATTACATTAAAGTACTAGAGAATCATCAGACAACACATGTAGGAGATTCTATAGGAATGAGAAGTGCACTAATTGGTTCTGTGACAGAGTAGCTGATGCATGGAACAGAATACCAAATTACATTAAAGTACTAGAGAATCATCAGACAACACATGTAGGAGATTCTATAGGAATGAGAAGTGCACTAATTGGTTCTGTGACAGAGTAGCTGATGCATGGAACAGAATACCAAATTACATTAAAGTACTAGAGAATCATCAGACAACACATGTAGGAGATTCTATAGGAATGAGAAGTGCACTAATTGGTTCTGTGACAGAGTAGCTGATGCATGGAACAGAATACCAAATTACATTAAAGTACTAGAGAATCATCAGACAACACATGTAGGAGATTCTATAGGAATGAGAAGTGCACTAATTGGTTCTGTGACAGAGTAGCTGATGCATGGAACAGAATACCAAATTACATTAAAGTACTAGAGAATCATCAGACAACACATGTAGGAGATTCTATAGGAATGAGAAGTGCACTAATTGGTTCTGTGACAGAGTAGCTGATGCATGGAACAGAATACCAAATTACATTAAAGTACTAGAGAATCATCAGACAACACATGTAGGAGATTCTATAGGAATGAGAAGTGCACTAATTGGTTCTGTGACAGAGTAGCTGATGCATGGAACAGAATACCAAATTACATTAAAGTACTAGAGAATCATCAGACAACACATGTAGGAGATTCTATAGGAATGAGAAGTGCACTAATTGGTTCTGTGACAGAGTAGCTGATGCATGGAACAGAATACCAAATTACATTAAAGTACTAGAGAATCATCAGACAACACATGTAGGAGATTCTATAGGAATGAGAAGTGCACTAATTGGTTCTGTGACAGAGTAGCTGATGCATGGAACAGAATACCAAATTACATTAAAGTACTAGAGAATCATCAGACAACACATGTAGGAGATTCTATAGGAATGAGAAGTGTACTAATTGGTTCTGTGACAGAGTAGCTGATGCATGGAACAGAATACCAAATTACATTAAAGTACTAGAGAATCATCAGACAACACATGTAGGAGATTCTATAGGAATGAGAAGTGTACTAATTGGTTCTGTGACAGAGTAGCTGATGCATGGAACAGAATACCAAATTACATTAAAGTACTAGAGAATCATCAGACAACACATGTAGGAGATTCTATAGGAATGAGAAGTGCACTAATTGGTTCTGTGACAGAGTAGCTGATGCATGGAACAGAATACCAAATTACATTAAAGTACTAGAGAATCATCAGACAACACATGTAGGAGATTCTATAGGAATGAGAAGTGCACTAATTGGTTCTGTGACAGAGTAGCTGATGCATGGAACAGAATACCAAATTACATTAAAGTACTAGAGAATCATCAGACAACACATGTAGGAGATTCTATAGGAATGAGAAGTGCACTAATTGGTTCTGTGACAGAGTAGCTGATGCATGGAACAGAATACCAAATTACATTAAAGTACTAGAGAATCATCAGACAACACATGTAGGAGATTCTATAGGAATGAGAAGTGCACTAATTGGTTCTGTGACAGAGTAGCTGATGCATGGAACAGAATACCAAATTACATTAAAGTACTAGAGAATCATCAGACAACACATGTAGGAGATTCTATAGGAATGAGAAGTGCACTAATTGGTTCTGTGACAGAGTAGCTGATGCATGGAACAGAATACCAAATTACATTAAAGTACTAGAGAATCATCAGACAACACATGTAGGAGATTCTATAGGAATGAGAAGTGCACTAATTGGTTCTGTGACAGAGTAGCTGATGCATGGAACAGAATACCAAATTACATTAAAGTACTAGAGAATCATCAGACAACACATGTAGGAGATTCTATAGGAATGAGAAGTGCACTAATTGGTTCTGTGACAGAGTAGCTGATGCATGGAACAGAATACCAAATTACATTAAAGTACTAGAGAATCATCAGACAACACATGTAGGAGATTCTATAGGAATGAGAAGTGCACTAATTGGTTCTGTGACAGAGTAGCTGATGCATGGAACAGAATACCAAATTACATTAAAGTACTAGAGAATCATCAGACAACACATGTAGGAGATTCTATAGGAATGAGAAGTGCACTAATTGGTTCTGTGACAGAGTAGCTGATGCATGGAACAGAATACCAAATTACATTAAAGTACTAGAGAATCATCAGACAACACATGTAGGAGATTCTATAGGAATGAGAAGTGCACTAATTGGTTCTGTGACAGAGTAGCTGATGCATGGAACAGAATACCAAATTACATTAAAGTACTAGAGAATCATCAGACAACACATGTAGGAGATTCTATAGGAATGAGAAGTTACTAATTGGTTCTGTGACAGAGTAGCTGATGCATGGAACAGAATACCAAATTACATTAAAGTACTAGAGAATCATCAGACAACACATGTAGGAGATTCTATAGGAATGAGAAGTGTACTAATTGGTTCTGTGACAGAGTAGCTGATGCATGGAACAGAATACCAAATTACATTAAAGTACTAGAGAATCATCAGACAACACATGTAGGAGATTCTATAGGAATGAGAAGTTACTAATTGGTTCTCTGACAGAGTAGCTGATGCATGGAACAGAATACCAAATTACATTAAAGTACTAGAGAATCATCAGACAACACATGTAGGAGATTCTATAGGAATGAGAAGTTACTAATTGGTTCTGTGACAGAGTAGCTGATGCATGGAACAGAATACCAAATTACATTAAAGTACTAGAGAATCATCAGACAACACATGTAGGAGATTCTATAGGAATGAGAAGTTACTAATTGGTTCTCTGACAGAGTATCTGATGCATGGAACAGAATACCAACTTACATTAAAGTACTAGAGAATCATCAGACAACACATGTAGGAGATTCTATAGGAATGAGAAGTGCACTAATTGGTTCTGAGAGAGCAGCCGATGCATGGAGAAGACTACCAAATTACATTAAAACAAGTACTACTTTAGATATTTTTAAGAACATCCTGGATACTTATTATGGGAACAAGTGTTTTTCTACATTGGCAAGCTAGAAGGCCATTAATGCCAGTGCTTGACATATTTATATGTATGTATGTATGTATAGAAGATTATATGTGATGTATAATATTTGCAACTGAAAATATGTCAGTATGGTTTGTTTTAATTTATATTAATGTATGCCAATATCATAAGTGATAATTCAATAAACATGTTTCTGTGAAAGAAAAATAATTCTTTACAAAATGAGAAATAGTCGTAGAATAAAGGCTCAGAATCAGGAACACATTTTAGATACTATTGTAATTCACTTAAAAAGTTAATAGAATAACACATTTTCCATCAACAAACATTTTTGAATAATGATAAGTATAAAAGTCTAATGCCTGGTATTACTGACAGTCTATAATCCTGAAGGTTTCACTAGCAAATCAAAAATTTTACAAGCGAAAAGGCAAAAATATGAGGAAAATCAGGGTCCTTCTATTCCATGAAATCAGAGACTTTGACAGGTATAAATTAATCATGACAACTGAAAAACAACAATCACTGATCTGGCATGGCAGTACTAGCAGCACACACACGGGCATGTGTGTGTGTGTGTGTGTGGGGGGGGGGGCTGCAGTGTAAGAGCCAAAATTTCTTTCACTTTCTATCACAAACATTGCTGGCACTAAAATTAGCCATTGTTTCTTATGTGAGTGGGGGATATGTGCATTGTATTTAAAAGTAACAAGTTGGCTATAATTTATTTCTCTTAACATCATTACGTATGAAAGGTGGCTATCTTCAGTGGTGTTACAGGAAGAGTATGTATATGAATGCAAGTGCTCATAGCCACTGGCAGGGTGAAAGGCATTGTCAGTCACTTTACAGTACTTTGATTTTGTTGACTTCTTGGCTGTGCCTTTTTCTATGTGGAGTCTGCATGCTCTCGTGTGTGTGTGTGTGTGTGTGTGTGTGTGTGTGTGTGTGTGTGTGTGTGTGTGTGTTTGTGTGCGTGAGTGTGCGTCAGTATCTGTCCATATGCTTTGGTTTCCTTCAGCACTTCAAAGACATACAGAATGTGAACTGGCTTTCCTCACTTTTCCAGATGTGAGCACCTCAAAGACATGCAGTATGTCAACTGGCTTTCCTCCATTTCCCTGAAGGTGATAATGAAGTGTGTGTGTGTGTGTGTGTGTGTGTGTGTGTGTGTGTGTGTGTGTGTGTGTGTGTGTGTGTGTGTGTTGGGAACATTCATAACTCTTCTGGGTAGAAGTAAAAATGCAGTTAACAAGTAATTATCTTTCAAAAAACAGGCATAAAATAAATCACAGAACATTCAGACCATTAGATTTTCTAGGGGTCTGGTGGCCCTGCTACCACAGACTATATAAATGGATTTTGAAATGAACTTAATGATGTCCTCTGCCATTATCTGCATCCATTCAAACACCATCCCAGCTCAGAGGTGTGTATAGAAGGTTGCTGTAGCTTGTGGGGGTGTGGTCTGTGACATCCATGCCCTGGCCCAGCAATCAAGGAGCCTCAATCCTCACCACTAACACTAGAGAGGACATCTCATATAAGAGGAAAGGATAACAAATACATACAGTAAAGTACAATTTCCCTTAAGTTTACACAGAGATCACAGTCAGTCTTGGGCTGGTTGCTCCCTTAGTCCCCAGGTCCCCAATAAGACTCCCCACTAGCACAGCTATAGGGTCCAAATCTCAGCCTAGCTGGCAAGCTAACCTCCAGTACCTCTTCTGTCCAACCAGTGCTTCTTGTCCCTGCCCAAGTAGCTGACACACACCCACACTTTGAGATAAATATTTATACAACGTCACAGACACACCTGGGAAAGGCTGGCACAGATTCTCCAGCTGTGCCCCTTTACCCAGACTATACAGTAGTAATTACTGCCACCACCAGCTAATAATTATCAGCTACACAAAGGCCCTTAAAAGGGTGTCCAATTATTGCTGTGCAATATTATTATCCAATTGGTAAGTGTGACTAATCAGTCAAGGCTTATTAGAGTGGCTTTGTACAATAAACTCTATAAATATGCAATGTAATCTATAGCTGAAATTGTCTCTACATAAACCAGCCACAAACAAAATATTTAAAAAATATTTAATAATAAATAATTAAAACACAAGACAATACTACTACAATATAATTCTACTCAAGAGTTCAGAGATCACACAGAAACTTAAAATAATTCTGTAGTACAGTTCTGACATAACAGAAAAGCACAGTCTAAACTTTATAGTCCTAGCTATTCCTACAAGAAAACATACTTCTAAGATAATTTACTTACATAGAGCAAGGTAGTGCTGAGTTGACTAGTCGAAGATCAAAATGCTTAATAATCTCTGGTTCTCACTGTTTAAATTGAAACTGCAGTTCTGATAAAACATTACATCATTTGTTTACACTTTCCTGGTTCCCAGGCCACACCGAAACTGTATTTACATTCTTTTACACTTAGAGGAATAAAGGACATTCCAATGTAAATTCATTAACTTTAGCCTTAAAACAATAGGCAGGATGCTTACTCCAGAATCATCGACTCCAAATTCTAAATTCAAAGGACATACAAAACATAATTTTAATTTCAAAGAACATTTGAAATGCTTGGCTTAGTTTTCCTTACAGCAGATAGCAATGTTGCTATAATCTTGAAATTCACATTTTACAGTGTTTTCTTTCATTTAAAAAACAAGCCTGCATTTTATATTTATATTTACAAATGCCTGAATTATGTATCAAATTCTATTTGACTATGCTGGCAGCCTTCACCCTTCTCTACTAGTTTTCACATCTCTCCCCCCTGAAGAACTCAAGCTAGTTTTTCAAGTGACCCTTGATAAATGCCGCTTGAGAGGGTTAGGTCTATCTAAGGGTACCTCACCCTATTCCCTGTCTTGAATGCCCATCTGCATTGGCTTTGCTAACTCCACTGTGGTGCTGCACTAACATATCATATGCTTGCAACCCCAGGCTCCATCTTAGCAACTTGGCATTTTGCTTACTGGCTCTGTTAACTATGTTAGAGGGTTGTGATCTGTCATAACAGTGAATTTTCTTCCATACAGATAAGGCTGAAGTTTATGCAGTGCCAACACTATGGCTAGACATTCCTTTTCTACAGCTGCATAGCATTTCACCCTGGCTTGGAGCCTTCAACTGAGATAAACCACTGGGTGCTCTCCCCCCTCTGAAGAAATCTGGCTAAGTATAGCCCCCACCCCATAGTTCGAAGCATCCACCTGTACAACAAATTATTTGCTGTAATCTGGTCTTGCTAACACAGGGGGCCCTCCCAAAGCTTCTTTAAGCTTCTGAAATGCCTGCTCACATGCTGGGGTCCACACTACCTTATCTGGCCTGTTCTTCCTTGTCAGGTCTGTGAGGGGAGCAGCTATAGCATGATAACTAGGGACAAACATTCTGTAGTACCCTGCTGTCCCTAAGAATGCCCTCACCTGATTTTTAGTAACAGGTGCAGGCCATGCCTGAATGGCTTCGACTTCGGCAGGTTCTAGCCTTATCTTACTACTCCCCACTCTATGTCCTATGTAGGAGACCTCTGCCATACCCACCTGACATTTGCTCAGCTTAATGGTCAACCCTGCCCTCTGTAGTATGCCCAGCACCACCCTAACATGCTGAAAGTGCTCTGGCCAGGAATGGCTGTAGATGGCAATATCATCTAGGTAAGCAAGGGCAAACCCTCCTGCTCCTCCTAGGATATTATCTACCAGCCTTTGGAAAGTCGCTGGGGCATTCTTCATCCCAAAGGGCATCTTTATGAACTCATACAAGCCAAAAGGAGTCACAAAGGTTGACTCCTCTCTAGCACTGGGAGTCAAGGGCACCTGCCAGTAACCCTTGGTAAGATCAATGTTTGTAAGATACTTAGCCCCACCCAGGTCCTCATCTGTCCTAGGTATGGGGTAAGCATCCGACTCTGTGTGACTATTTAATTTCCTGTAATCCACATAGAACCTGGTGTTGCCGTCCTTCTTTGGCACCAGCACCAATTGGGAGGCCTAGGGACTGTTGGACTCTTGAATCGCCCCAAATTCCAAAATCTCCTGGACCTCCTCTCTCAGGGTCTGTCTAACACTGTTAGGCACCCTATAAGAGGCCTGCCTAATAGGCTTTTGGGGTTCTGTATCCACCTGGTGCTGCACCAGGTGGGTGGGGTGCACCCTGGTTTCCCAGTGAAGACGTCCCCAAATTCCTGCAACACTGCTCGGATTTCTCAAACCTGGGTAGGAAATAGCTACTGGGACATTGCTACCCCTTCCACTGAGGTGTCAGCCCGAGCCTCACTTAGGAGATCAGTCCCCAGATCTCCATCAGACTCCTCTTGCAATCCACTGCAAATGCTCAGCACAAGGGCCTCCCTATCATGGTAAGGTTTCATTATGTTAACATGGTACAATTTGTGCCCCTGCCATCTGCCTAGCAGTTCCACCATGGAGTTAACATCACTTACCTTTCTTACCACCTTGTAGGGACCCTCCTAAGCTGCTTGCAGCTTGTTGTGTCTGACAGGAATGAGAACCATCACCTGCTGCCCCACAGCATACTCTCAAGCTCAAGCATTCCTGTCATACCACACCTTTTTCTGTTGTTGGGCTTCTGCCAGGTTCTCCTGGGCCAAGCCAATGAGTTCCCTGAGCCTTGTCCTGAGGTTTAGGCTGTATGCCACAACGGACTCCTTGTGAGGTTCACACTCACCTTCCCACTCATCTCGAATTAAATCTAGAGATCCCCTCACCCTATGCCCATACAGCAACTCAAAGTGTGAAAAACCTGTGGATTCCTGGGGAACCTCTCTGTAAGCAAACAACAGATGGGGCAAATATTTGTCCCACTCCCTCTTAAACTGATCTGTAAATGCCCGTAGCATGGACTTGATTGTAGAGTTTAACCTCTCAGCAAGACTATTAGTCCGGGGATGGTAAGGGGTGGTCTTCATATGCTTCACCCCAAAGGATTTCCACAGACAAGCCAGCAGGTCTGACATGAAATCAGTACCTCTGTCAGACAGTGTTTCTTTTGGGAAACCTACCCTGCTGAAAATCTCTAACAAAGCATTTGCCACCTTCTCTACCTCAATGGAGGACAAAGCCACCACCTCAGGGTATTGTGTAGCATAATCCACTACCACCTGGATATACTTTTTTCCTGTGGAACATGGGGTACTCAGAGGACCCACTATATCCATAGCTTCCCTCTGAAATGGCTCCTCAATCACAGACAAAGGTATAAAAGGAGCTCTCACCTTGTCTCCTGCCTTGCCTACTTTTTGGCACTGCTCACAGGTCCTGCAGTACCCTGTTACATCTCTGGAAATTCCAGACCAATAGAAGTTATGCATAATATGCCTCTTTGTACGTTTTATGTCCATATGACCTGCAAAGGGAATATCATGGGCTATGGCTAGAAGCACCAGATGGTAGGCTCTAGGCACTACAAACTGCTGTACTCTCTCACCTTCTAGCACTCCCTCAGGGGTCCACTCTCAGTATAGTAACCCTTTTTCCCAGTATACAGATTCCCCCTTTCCTTAAGAATCAGATGCCTTCCTAGCCACCTGCCTCAGGCCTTGCAATGTAGGGTCTGAGAGCTGAGCCTGTCTCAACTCTCTTCTTGTAACCCTTCCCAGCTCCTCTTCCACAGGAAGTCTGGCATCCTCTGACAGTGGTGCCTCACTGTCAGCCTGGGTACTACTACTCATCTCTACTTTTGCAGTAACCCTGTCCAAGGGAACATCAGTACCCACAAGCAGCTCTGGCTCACATTCAGTCTCACTGCTACAGAGTAGTTCCCTTCCTGAAGTAGCCACCTCACCATTACTGGCTGCAAGTATGTAGTCTGTCTGGGTCTCCCCAGGCTACCAGACCCACATGCTTGTCTCCTAGCCTCACTTCGTGTAACTGCATAAGTACATGGTACTGCCTCATCCAAATCCTTTCCTCTCAGAACATCTGCAGGATGGAGAGTTCCATACCCCTGTTGTCTTAAGATAACCTACTATTGGCATTTTGTTTTTCCCACTTACTGGCTCCCTCACCTTTGGTTCCCCACCTTGCATCTATGGACACCTGTATGCCACATGGCCCCACTGGTCGCATTCAAAACATTTAACCCTACCTCCTGGATGTGTACCTGGACTAGTGGCTTCCCCTGCTACTGGCAGATTCTCATGTGGTAGTCTGTGCTGCCCACCATGGGTTCCATTAGACCCATGAGCAGTACTGGGGGTCCCCTTCCTGTGCAAGGCTGCTCTGCTTGCCAGGTATATGGCTCCCTTCTTCTCTAAATCATCTGAAGTAGAACACTGGTTATCAGCTAACCAGATCCTCATGTCCTCAGGTAAAGTGCTAAGGGCTTGTTCCCTCAACAAAATGTCTACCAGCCCTTCAAAAGTGGTGATCTGACATCCACTCACCCAGCTACAAAAATAAGTGCTCAGTTCAGCAAAATATTCACACACACACTTCCACCTGCCTTGCGTCTATGCTCACAAAACTTTTTCCTATACATTTCAGGTGTTAGCTTAAAACATTCTAAAAGACATTTTGTACAGCAGTATAATCAAAACAGACAGAGTCAGGCATTTGTGATAAAAATTCTACAGCTTTCCCATAGAGAAAGGGGGTTAGGAACCGTACCCAGAGCCTTTGGTCAACACTATACTGTTTGCATACCCTCTCAAACATATGAATGAAACTATCAAAATTATCCCCCTCTTTAAATTGTGAAAGAAATTTACTAACCTGTTGTGCTACTGGGGTCCAGTTACTCCCTTCCCCATTACCTCCATGACTCTGGCAAAGAGTCAGCATTTCCCTCTCATGCCTCCTCTGACAGACAGTCTTTATCCTCGGCCTCTATCTCCAAATGTTTGGCCTCCAACTCAAGTTTCTTTAGCTCCAGCTGTATTTTTAAGTCCACTGAAGAAGGGTTGAGCTGTCCATTCTCCAAGGATACTGCATCTCCACTGCCAGTCTGATTGTCCTTCGTAGAAAGGTTGAGCTGTCCATTCTCCAAGGATATTGTATCTCCACTGACGGTCTGCTTGTCCTCCTGGATGCTATTTTTTGATGCAGCTGTAACCAAGGCTGCAGTCAGGTCTGCCTTAGTCAGGTTTCCATGCACCAGTCCCCTAGCCTGGAACATCTCCACCAGCTGACTCCTTGTCAGCTTTCCATACTCTTCTGCTGACATGCTGCCTGCTCACCCTGACTAACTAAGCTAACAAAAAAAAAATAAAACAATTGTGATCTGAACTTTGAGTATTCACTCCATGGCTGTTTTAGAGTACAAAGCACCTTCTGAGATCACTCTATATAAGCTACAGAATTCACTCTACCCACACCACTACAAGCCAATTAGTATTTGCCAACTAATTAATATGTGATGTGGATATCCACCGCTACCACAAATGTGAAGTGGATCCCACCACTGCAAACCCACATGTGATGCCCATACCCTGGCCCAGCAATCTAGGAGCCTCAATCCTCACCACTAACACCAGAGAGGATGTCTCATATAAGAGGAAAGGATAACAAATACACACAGTAAAGTACAATTTTCCTTAAGTGAACACAGAGATCACAGTCACTCTGGGGCTGCTTGCACCCTTGCTCCCCATGTCCCCAGAAAGACTCCCCACTAGCACAGCTATAGGGTCCATACCTCAGCCTAGTGGCAAGCTAACCTCCAGTACCCTCTCTGTCCAACCAGTGCTTTGTGTCCCTGCCCAAGCAGCTGGCACACTCCCCACACTTTGAGATAAGTATTTATACAACTTCACAGACACTCCTGGGAAAGGCTGACACAGATTCTCCAGCTGTGCCCCTTTACCCAGACTATATGGTAGTAATTACTGCCACCACCAGCTAATAAGTATCAGTACCCAAAAACCTTTAAAAGGGTGTCCAATTATTACTGTGCAATATTATTATCCAATTGGTAAGTGTGACTTATCAGTCAAGGCTTATTAGAGTGGCCTTGTACAATAAACTCTATAAATAGCTTAAATTGTCTCTACATATACCAGCCACAGGTAAAAGGGTTTTAAAATATTTAATAATAAATAATTAAACACAAGACAATACTACTACAATACAATGCTACTCAAGAGTTCAGAGATCACACAGAAACTTAAAATAATTCTGTAGTACAGTTCTGACATGACAGAAAAAAAACACTTAGTCTAAACTTTATAGTCCTAGCTATTCCTACAAGAAAACATACTTCTAAGATAACTTACTTACATAGAGCAAGGTAGTGCTGAGCTGAATAGTCAAAGATCAAAATGCTTAATAATCTCTGGTTCTCACTGTTTAAATTGAAACTGCAGTTCTAATAAAAAATTACACTTTCCTGGTTCCCAGGCCACACCAAAACTGTATTTACATTCTTTTACACTTAGAGCAATAAAGGACATTCCACATGTAAATTCTGGTCATTAACTTTAGCCTTAAAACAATAGACAGGATGCCTACTCCAGACTCATCGACTCTAAATTCTAAATTCAAAGGACATACAAAACATAATTTTAATTTCAAAGAACACTTGAAATGCTTGGCTTAGTTTTCCTTACAGCAGATGGCAATGTTGCTACAATCTTGAAGTTCACATTTTGCAGTGTTTTCTTTCATGTAAGAAACAAGCCTTCATTTACATATACATATACTTATATTTACAAATGCCAGAATTATGTTTCAAATTCTATTTGACTAGGCTGGCAGCCTTCACACTTCTCTACCAGTCTTCACATTGTGTTGCTTTAATTTTACTCAAAATCAAACCTCAGACATGTGCAGAGGAAGTCTTTATACTTTGTGTTGAGACTGGGGACAGTGCAGTAATTTTTTTTCTTTTTTTTTTTTTTTACTTTTTTTCACAGGTCTTAGAGGTCTGCAAAGAAGATTACTTATACCTTGTGTAGGGGAAGTCTCTTGTGTATGCACAAAAAGTTGAAATGCATTACTGTGATCATTTATTTTTCAATTTCCATTCAATTGCACATCAGATACATATACAGATGACTGCCTTCAAGGAGGATGAGGAGTGAGGAGACCTACTTCATATGCATATGGTAGCAGACACTTAAAATACATGACTGTAGCCATTTGAACTTCTGTTTTCATCCTAATCATACCATTTGGGGGGGGGGGTAGGGAGGCAGGCAATATCTCCATACAGAATTTTTATATAGTGTTTCAACTAAAGTGGTGCCAGTGCTGTTTTTCATTTATATAAATGTAAGCTTGACTATGTCATATGTTATAATTTAATAAAGATGTTTATTGAAAAAAATTGTTTTGTTAGTTTATTGTGAGCTACTGTTTTAGCAGCATTGAACATTAATCTTTGGGCACAGCTTATACCTTTCTTGAAAGAAAAAAATAAGACTGATTTTTATTTTCTTACTTATGATTTTTGTTCAGGCCACCACTAGATTAAAAGGTTAGAAATATGCTCTAAAATTTACCTCAGATTATTCATAACCCTATGGCATCTGGGTGCCTGGCAGCCTCCAGATTCCCAACTTAATCTGATTATTTCCTACACTGTTTATACTGTGCTATTTTGTCCAGGTAAGGGCTGTTGGAAGGATGCAAGTAAAAGTAAATCTAAACAACAGCAGCACTGAATTTGTTTCCTTAATCATATTTTTGTTCAAACCATCATTGAATAATAAAGATTATTTAAAAAATGTAAAGGCACTTCAGAGCATATATAAACCATGTCTTCTTGAAAAACTGAAGAGTAAGGCAAAATGTGAGATAATGAAGGAAAAAAAGTAATGTGCATGGTGTGGAGAGTCTGGTTTGTGTGTAAAACCAAATGGAGCATTAGAGAATTTATATGGGGGAAGTGAAACAGTCGGGGGGGGGGGCTGCTATGGAGCCCTTTGCCTAGGGCACCATTTCACCAAAGACTAGCCCTGTGCATAAGGTTGTTTTAATGTATTATCATGTCTTTGTCAATGTTTCTCTGTGAACTGGGCCAACATAGTATGATACACATGCCTGGCAAATTGTCAGGCCATTGTAGCTACCATTCATTCTCTGTGTACTGCCCCTGAAACTCTGCAGCATGTACTAAAATGTAGCTTAACAGGGGTGACAGTGTGATACTAAGATTGAAAGGGCCATGGAGCTGCAAACTTGACATTTGCTGGGGGCCCCCAAAATGCTAAAACTGGCTCTGTCCTTGTTCATGATTTACATAAGCAGAAGTGATTGCATATCTTAGAAGCTTGCAGGTTCTCTAATTATTACAGTTTGCTTTTGTGATTAAGAAAGTAGATTGAAAGTAAGGAAACATTTATAGAAATAGGGTACAGTTTCAAACTCTTTCATGATCTGTCCTACTGCCACTGACTGTGAAACCAACAAGTCAAGTTGTTATGAATAGGTGAGGTCATTAATGACTTGACAAAGGATCCTTGTGAGTTATGGTTGATGAGACTTATAGAAGAAATTAGATAAAACTAGGCCAGCACACCAAATATATATATTTAATTTTTTTTTGGGGGGTGGGGGTTAATTGACCAGCATTGGACAGGCAGACAGATGCACACATACATAGACACACATAATATCTCTATGTGTCTGTTTGTCTGTGTATCTGTGTATCTTTGTACATTTATGCATGTGTACTATCAGAAAAAATATGGAGCTGGAATGTGTTGAAGTCGGAGACATAACTGTCCATGTAGCACCACAGTGACACATACAGGATGCAAATATATTGTGTGTATCACAATGTCATACATATTTTCACTCCACAAAGTCGTTGCCAGGCAGTATTGTAAAGTCAGTCTGGTACAGTGTTCCATTGGTTCTTCTGCAATAGTATCTTAACATAATGTTAACACAAAGTAATCATATTTAGTGCTATTTGAGATACCACTGAAGATACATTTGCATTGTAGCCCTGCTGCCTTTCATAATACGCAGGTACATTTCATATGAACCAGTGGCTAAATTCCTTCCAGTCATACAGTGCAATTAGTAAGAATCCTGTTGTGTCCATTTGTTTGACATTCAAATTTTGAAATGATTCTTATTTCAAGTATGACATTGCAATACTCTATTTAAAGGTGTGTTTCCTATTATTTACTTTTGAGCAGTCACACTAACATTGTTTGTGCAAGAGCTGAATGTGGTGAGGCATCATCAAAGATGCTTCTAAAAATTCTCAGTAAGGTATACTTCTAAAATGTTTGTTTACGTACAGAAATAGCTATCCTGACTCTCCTGCATCTGGGACAATCCTTGATACTGCATACATATGATCTGATTTACCACGTTCCACTGATGCTGTATATTATGAAACTCCGCCAGCATTTTGGAACCATTGGAAATACTAGTGACATCCCATTGGAAGGCTACCCATCAGTTCAACCACTTTACAAATTCTATAGGCCACTAATCTACTATAAGATGTGGATACTCCTAAATGGGGACTAACAAGGCCTAAACATGCCCCTTCTCTTTCCTTTCCAGTAGGCTCAGTAAGCGGAGGTTATTCCAAAGGCAGTGGTCCTCCATATCAGCTAGTTACTCCCTATGCTTTAAATTTGATTTCTATGTGAGGAAATGTCATCCTTACAGTCCTGAAATCTGTTTTGGCTATGCAGGCTTCCAGTGGCATTTTGAGGCCAGCATTTTCTGACTTTATTTGCATGGTATCCTTTAGTATTTTTGGTGGGAGGATGGCATAATGGTTAAGGTGTTTACCTTAAAGACACAAGGTGCAGGGTTTGATTCTCACATGGGGTAACTGGCTAGGCTTCAAATGATCCAGAAGGGCAGTTAGCCTAGTACTAATCTATGAACCTAATCTATGAACCACAGGGTTGGTTAAGTTGTCCAACTTTCAGCCCAGCTAACCAGCAGAGATGTCTGCAGTCACTGAATTGTCCTCAGACTCAAAAGGTTCACTCACAAGCAGCCATCCCAACTTATTGTGAAACACAGGAACATGCTCTTAGCTTAGGAGAGAGGAATGTATTAAAAATGTTAGGTTAACTCAGCACAGCTAAAACAAAGTGCTGCTGACAGCATCTCAGGCAGCGACTCTCCTACCTTCTTGCAAAAATGATAAAACTATGGGGAGAAACAGGGGCTTATTTCCTCTACAAGCATGCTTTCTACAGTTACTTCCATTTTTTGTCCAATGTTTCAAGGCATTTCTGTGGTAGTACTGTTCTGGTTTCCTTCTTCTTGGTTGTCTCACCATGTAATTTACCTCAGTTATTTTGTCTAGTTTCAAAATGTCCTTTCCACATTGCAAGGAACTTGTTTCAAATGTGGATACTAACACAGATAATTTATCTCCTGGTTTGCATTTTAAAAGACAAACATTTTTGTTATATGCTGTCTATTCTACCTTGTATGTTCTCTCTGTATGTTCTTTTCTTACAATTTATTTATTTATTTACTTTTGCTTATTGAGAAAGTCCATCTAAGAACTGAAATGTCCATTTTCAGCAGAGACCTATGGAGAAGAGGTCAAAAACAGGGACAGAAGTACATTTTTGACATTTCAAAATAAAAGTGGTCAACAAACATTATAAAGCATTTTGAACAGAACAGTCAAAAAGCATTATTTACAAAGCATATCAGATTATGATAATACACATGTTTTCAAGATATTGTGAGTAGAATCAAACATACTATATTAATACGTTGTAGAGTATCTAGACTGGACAGAGGTAGGATTGTATACTTCAAAGGTGATATTTTATGGTGGATTTCAGCCATTGCAGGTTATTTAAAAGTCTCATGTGGTTTGGAAGTTTGTTCCATGCCCAGGAGGTGGTGACAGAGAATAGCGAGCCACTATAATAATTTTTAGATTTATTGACAAATATTAGTTTAAGTTCTGAGGATCTTAGGGTTCTATTTGGTACAAGCCATTTGATGGTATTTGACAGTGAGGATGTTTTAAGTGGAAGGCAAAGTATTTTGTGTGATGTGAGTAACTGGGAGAGAGTGATGTGTATTGGGCACTTTGCAGTGATGGGAGTGGTTTGGGAGGCTGAACAATAATTTGCCAATTTTGTTGTAGCTGCTTCCTAGTTTGTGTTTGGTGGAGGAGTTAAGATTTGTGAATATTGTTGAGACAAAAAGGACAGTAGGAAGGAGAAGGGAGGTGTAAGATATTTTATACTGTGATCACTTACCAGGTGCTTTGCTCTGTAAAGAGACCCTAGCTTGTGGTGTGTCTTTCTGACTGCAGTGTCAAGGTGCAGCTCAAATTTTAACTTATCAGTGATAACTCCTAGTAATGTTGTGTTGGTGACATTTTCAATGTTTGTGTTGTTTGAAGAGATAATGTTAACTCATTCTCTATGCTTGAGCTCTGAAAGTTTGCACTGCAACTCCCAATGGGTGGAGAATCAAATTATGTCCTCCTATTTCAAACAAATATTCATATCCCTGGAACCATAGGGGTTATCAAAGAAGGGTAAATGGCAAACTGTTCAATACAAGTTCTTTTTATAGTAGCAGCATTCTTTACGTTCTAGATCGAAACTGGATTTTATGTCACAATAAATGCAGTTACTATTGAGTATAATATTTTGTAATCAACTTACAATGTTTCAAAAACCACTCAAGTTACACACATACTGTTAACAGCATTTTGTTCACCCAGCTGAAAGCTTTCTCATGCGACTAAGCAGTTCTGTCTGTACTACTTGGTTCCCAAAATATTTAGAAAAACATGAAATTTATGACAATACAAATAAATATTACATGAGCAATAATTCATGTATCTTTATCTGCCCTAATAAGAGGTCAGATATCCATACTTTTGTGTTTGCCATTATGTAAATTTTAAGATGAAACCTTTTAATACTTTGTATGTAGCATGCTTTTAGAATTATTAATGCAAATATGAACAAGCAATACTTGATGCCTAGTGGCATCAGTAGGCTGTAACTGCATAAACACCTGGAGGCATCACCCAGAGTTAAAGTCAGTGTTGTTTTGATCTATTAACCAAAAAGGGGAGTAAAACCTCAGTATAATGAACAACAGACAAATAAAAACACCAAGGTGCCATCCAAGAACCACAGCGAGCCACAGGGTTGTATATAAAATCCTCAGTCTTATTCATACCAAGTTAAATGCTTTCACGCCATTCAACTCAGGGGCTTCATCAGAACTAAAACCTTTGTCATCATGAGGTATATATAGCACAAGTAATTGAAGATAGTCAATTACATGACTTGAACAAATAAACCAATTACAAATTAAAGATGCACAATAACATTTTTAAATTCAGTCTTCATACTCATTAACCTAATGCTGTTGTATCAACTATTAAAAACGATGTTAAGATACGAAGGAATAAGAATAGTAAAATCACAAGATGTTAGTACTTTGCTAAATTCAAGGGGTTTCATAGCAAATAAAAAAATTTAGAGCTTAGCTGCTCTTAATTTAAGGACACTGTTCAGAGACACCGTATCATTCAGGCCTGGGGGTCACTGATATTGAATCTTAACTGCCCCATGACTTACAGAACTCAAGCCTACTTTTCCATGTACCACCCCTGGGATTAACAAGGACCTGTTGTAAAATAAAAAAAATAATCATACACAGTATTAAGCAGAAGCTGCTGACTGTCAGGTTACTGATGCTGTTAGTGATTTTCAGATCCAATACATTTTCCCATCTTCGTCATTCTCAGAGATTAGCTCAGAAATAGTTGAATTACCTTACAACAGAAGCCCAGTAATTCCAGATTCCACCTCCAACAACAAGCGGGGTTGTAACTAATTGCAGATGGAGATAATTTTGTCAGTCATTATTTACCCCCGCATATATGGTTATTGCTACTGAAAAAATTTCTTCAGTAGTTGTACATGAATATCAGATATTCAGTTATACCCAAGAAACTATTAGCAAGCAGTATTTTAACCTGTTTAATAAGAGAATTTAACTTTGTCCCAAAAAGTAAAATTGGCACAGCAGATACTTTGCTTGACCTAAAGTTATATGTAAGAAAACAAAATGTTAAAGTTGTGCTACAGGAAGGTTGTGGAGCCTCCTCATCCATCAGTAAGTTTAAAATACCTAGTACATACACCCCCCCCCCCCCACACACACACACACACACACACACACACACCTGTGCATTCTACACTGGCTATGTTTGAGAAGATATTAAAAAAGTGGCAAACTAACACTTTGGGCACTTTGTAAGTAATTTAACTAACTGGTTTATTTGTTCAAGTCATGTGATTCACTATCTTCAATTTCTTGTGCTACATAAACTTAATGATGATGAAGTTTTTTAGTTCTGATGAAGTCCCTGAGTTGAATGGGATGAATGTGCTTAGCTTGGTATGAATAAAACTGAGGATTCTATATACAGCCCTTTGGCTAGCTGTGGTTCTTAGATGGCACCTTGGTGCTTTTGGTTGTTTTAATCTATGTTTATAGGAAAGAACAGTAATTGGTTTTGTTGGGGTTTAAGAGCAACTGAGATTTATTTAGCCAGTTGTCTATAGAGGTGAAAGTTTCCTGTGTGATGGGTTCGAAGGAGGGAAGATTTGTGGCTGAGAAAACTAAAGTTGAGTTGTCAGCATATGGTATTATAGTAGCATGTTTTGATTCCTTCTGCATGTCATTAATGATGCTATTGAAAAGTATTGGCCCAAGTATGGATGCCTGGGGACTCCTGTAGTGACTGGAAGGAATATGGTGTGGGAGTTATTTATTTTACAGACTACGTACAATTGTTTAGGTAGCTGGTGAAAGTGAAAGGAGTTACACAGTCTATAACGTCTTATAATGAGGCCTTACACCTACAAGACCAAGCTAATAGCTTGCCTTTACAGGAAGTAAGCCTCATAGTTTTTAAACTTCTCCTGCATGTCTGTAAAATAATCTATCTTCCTTTTAAAAAGTGTGATTTGCTCCTTCAACATTGCTGTTTCTTTATTCATCAAGCCTCCCTGTCTAACATACAGCAGTTCAAATAGTGTGAAACCTTTTCAGATTTCTGACATTTTCTTTACAGCAAAGACAAGAAATGGAAGCAGCTGCTGCACTTTCTCCCATCTAGTTTTGTGGCCTTTTGTCGCACATATATTAAAGTTAGTGCCCAGCTAGCTCATCGGTTTGGTGCTGACTTTTTTCAGTTTAAACAGCTGACAAAGTTCATGCATTTCTCTGGATATAAAGTGGCTGCCTTGGCCATTAAAGTGTATAGGTCGTGTTCTACAGCATCTCTGCTTTATAATTAATTTGATTCTTAGTTACACTTTTCATGTTAATGCTCCAAGTGATTTTGTAAAAAAACAAAAAAGAAATGAAGATTATAGCATAGCATGTTGTTTAATTTTTCATTGTTATTGTTTAATGTTTTCTCTATAACCATGATGCAAGTCTTTGGGGATCAGTGTACATTTTACAGAGTCCTTACAGTTAATATAATACTGTTGAGCTGTGTTCATCTGTGTATGCTGCAGCAGAAGAATACAGTAACTGGTTCCATACCAGGGAGAGCAGAAAGTGACTCAAAAGTCTTTCTCTAAAAATTCCAAGACAAGATTTCCTGGAGCTTCAGCATGCATTTCAGAATATAATTTCTTTTTTCCACAGTTACATACTTCTGGAAGAGGATCAAGCTACTGGCTAAATAAGGATTTGTTTTGTATTTCTGCTGCCGGCTGACCATTATCTCCTTGGAATCTAGTGGCCAATTTTTCCTCTCTGGACAAGAGTCATTTCTGGCCTATTCATTCTCTGAGAGGCAAAAGCCAGTTGCTGAGCTGTTATTCTGGAAGCATGAGGACTTTTTTTTTTTCTTGTGGCCCTCACTCTGACCCCTTGTGGCTGGTGTGGGCACCTGTAGATCCACAGAAAGCCAATCTATGCTCTTCTCCAATATGCACACGCATCCAGCACATGTTGCATTGAGAGATGATCACCGGCTTGGCTGGACCAAACTTATGTCCCTTTTCTGTGGTCTCATTTGTTGCCTGCAGGCTTCTACCTACACAGTGTTGACTGGGATTTACTTGATGAACAATCAAGAGAAGAAACTTTGGTTAAAATGTGCATTTTAAGTTGCCTTCACCCAGTTTCTTGTTTTAAAAGAGTCTTTATATTTTTAGTAACAGGGTACCGCCCTTTTGATATTTTTACCCAACATTTCTTTGCCTCATCATTTAATCCTGATCCAGTTTACTCAACACCTCCCTAGTATGTTGAACATGTTCTTGTAGTACTTCTTTGATTTCTTGAACCTGCGTAAGGGATGGGTAGCTGCTATGGCAATACTGCTGTATCCACTGAGTTGTTAGCATCTCTCACTGAGCAGATATTCAACCAGCCCCATTCAGATTCTTCTTGCAACCTATTGCATATATTAAGTAGTAGCTTGTTATGTTGACATAGTAGAATTTGTTTTTGTCTTCTGTCTGTCAGCACCACCAGATAGTCAGAGTCTCTTATTCTTGTATAACAATGGCAGTTTCCCCACAACTTATTCTGGTGAACAGGATTAAGCAGGATTGCTTTTTATGTCCAACTGTATACTCGTAGGCTGCTGCTGTCATGTTGTACTAAACCTTTCATTGTTACTGTGCTTGTGCCAGGAGTTCATGGGACTGCCACAGGACTAAGATCCTGAAACTTACTATGTATTGTACAACAGTCTCCTTTTGGAAATAATATTCACCCTCCCACTCATCATGAGTTCATGAGAGAGGCCTTCTCAACTTGTGGCCTTAATGTAGCATGAATTGCAAAAATGCTCTGCATTCTTAGGACGCCACATTTCGTCCAAAAAAGAGATAGGATAGGTATTTATCCCTCTCCAAAAAGAGATGGGGTAGTTACTTGTTGGTCTACCATTTAAATTTGCCTTCATATGCTCTAAACATGGTCTTAAGAGTAGAGTTATAACTGTTCACCATGCTGTTTGTTGATGGTGATGGAGCTGTTTTTTATCTACTTTACCTGCAGCATTCCTGCTAAAAGGTCAGCAGGTCTGACATGAAGTTAGCCCCTCAGTCAGTATTTCTCAGGGAAGAACTACCTTGCTGAATATTTCTAACACTTTACTATCTTTTCTGCCTCAAAATATACAAAGTTATCAACTCAGTGTACGTACATCATACCTATTGCTCTTAGGATACTAGAAGGTTTACAATGTACAGTGCAGATCGGATTTATAATCTGCACCTCTGCATGATTCCCCAAGCTTAGACTAAGCCCATTGCTTTCTAGGACAGTCTTACTAACAGTAATTGAAACTTATCAAATTATTTTCCACACAAAAGCATGCATGCATTATATTTTCCAGGAAAGATGCATAGAGGATGCATTTGAATGTGAGCACCCTCTTCCCCACTTTACAGTACACTGCCACTAGCCAAATTACTTTGGCAAGCCAAGAACACAAATTACTATTTATACTTAAATAGGCCAACATTTGCTTGCATCAGTGATGTAGATGGACAGAGGCCTGTCTGACCCAGGTAACCAGAGTTTGAATAGTGACTCAGATACTTGATGTCAGAAGCAGGTAGGAGTTGTGTGACCATCACTGAGGAGAGGAAAGAGGCACAAATCCTTGGAACACATTAGTATACCTATTCTCATGTTTTTAACTCAGATATTCTGCATCCTTCTTTCCTGTTCACAGCTGACTTTCATACATTTTGTCACTTCTACTATTTACTTTCTCCGATGTGATAGTAACTTCCCATATGACATCATCCTATGTACTAACCTATCTCTTTCTTTCATTGTTTCTTTCTTGCTCTGTCTCATAGATTAAGGCCTTTGTTTGTAATTAATGAAATTATATCATTGTTAAACTTGTGTTTTTATTTGCAACCTTATATCCTAATTTCTGTGTATCAACATTGCATTTAAATCTTTTGTATATATTTTGTATGTTCATTTTAATTTTGTGGAGTTTTTCTCCCGGGCCTCCACTGAAAATGCACTCTTCTAGGGCCAGTCGACTTTCCCAGTCAACAAATGCAATAAATAAATAAATAATTGCAGGTAACAAGAGAATAATTTGCATACATTTGCAAAGCATTCTGTGCAAGTCGAAACTACTTATGTCTTTAGAAGGGCACGTCTTACTTTCATCGTGGCGTTACTGCTGCATTCATTTTTCAATGTAAGGTCTTTCACCTACAAGACTTAGTTGAAAACTTGACTTTGTAGGAAATAAGAAACTTCTAATGAGGTGCTTAACAGGAAAATATTGCAGTCTATACATTAGTTTAAATAGTGAAGCATTATGGGTTTAGTCTTTCATGGTGTCATGGTAGATATTTTAAGTTCCACGAAATTTTCCAGGGGGCTGTCCTTATCAACAAATAAAAATAGCCCACTTTTTGCATAAAAAATGTAGAATCTGGCACTGAATGTGGTAAGGAGATTATATGCAAATTCCAGGATTTGTTACTCACACTTCCTTCTGAACATGAGCAATATACTACAAGACATTTTGTAGTATTTGTAATCTGTGAGAAAGGATTAGTAGCTGCTTTTCTATGGACTTTTCACTAACTTTCTGTAGGACGCCTTTGTCAAGGTGTTGTATATTCAATGCTGACTGTAATATATATGGGTGGCCCTTAATGAACTTTACAAAACTGACCTACAAAGTCCCATGCTGTTTTTTTTTTTTTTTTTTAATGTGATTCCCACAATAGTACAGTCATCCATGGATTCTTAAATTCTGGGTTTGCCATTCTGGGCAAGCTGCATAAACATTTTCTGTGCTATTCCTAACTCAAAGCAAGTAAACTTTAGCAAAAATCCTACTTTTTAGCCATTGCTAAATGACCAGCCAACTTGTGACTGTGTCCTAAGTCCATGGCAAGTACTATAAAAAGATTTACAACTAGGTGGCTTTGTTTCTGTTCTTTGTCATTGATTACTCTGTCCAGCAGGTCATTTCTTACTTCCACTATGAGCAGGAGGTGAAATGCTTCTGTTAATTTGTTTTCCCTTCTACTCTTGCTGCATTCGCTTTTGCTCTAACAAATGTATGTTTTTTCCAAAGGTGCCTTCTTGAAATTGATGCGCTGTATCTGGAGGTCAGATAGGTCAGCATTATTTGCAGTGTTTTCTGAAGAGGAATGGAGTCTGTGGTCTCCTCTCCAATAAATCCAGGTACAGGCTTTTCATATTCATCTAGTATATCTTTCGTAACAGGCAACTCACAAAATCATTTTCTACTGTCAGAGGTGCTAACTTCCCGTTTTCTACTTCAGTCATTATTTTCCTTTCTGTACACTTAAAAGTCCTGCTTCTGTTATTGACTGGCTGCCTTGTCTGTAGCAGCAGAGAGAAA
>NC_056749.1:789660400-789710956 GCF_019279795.1 Protopterus annectens
GATTTAATTTTTATTTCAAGCAATAATTCTGGCTATACTACACAGACAAGCTCCTCGTGGTCCTGCAGAGTGGTCCTAGCTACAGAGAACTCAGAAAAGCAACTACTTTCTGGATTTAAGTATCTTTGCTGTTTTTTTACTTGAAATACCTTCTCTAGCTTACCCTAAACAAGCTTAAACTGTTTTTTTAGCTGTTTGCTGCATTATTTAATATCTGCACTTAAAGTTACATTTTAGTCGAATTTGATCAAAAGTTTGTTTGTTTGTTTAATTTAACTGTTGAGGCTGCCCACTAAAGTGTGCTAGCCTGTGTAACTGATTTAATACTGTTTCTGCATTTTCTGCGTGTTTCTATCTAAAAACAAACAAAAAAAAAATAATCCTTGTTTTCCCGCCTCTCCTCGACTAGTTTAGACCAGTTTACAGGCTTTGCTGTATTCTGGGATGTGGTGTAGTTCCTGTGTTGTCCATTACCTTACTTGGATAGAAGGAAGTTTCTTTGCTCACCAGTGGGAGTGCGGAGCCTTGAGCAGCCTACCTGTCCCTGTAGGAAGTGACCTCAGCACAAGAGCTGTAGTAATTGGTTGTTTTGGACCATTTCTAGCTCTTTTGAAGTTCCCTGTTTAAAGTCCGTGTTTGCATGGCTTTGCGTGGTTGTGCACATAGCGCAGTGCCAGTTAAACAAGGTTAAACTTCTTCTGGCTCCGCCAAGTCTGCTCTTCAAATTTTCCCTTAAGGAAGCTGTACTCTTAGTATAATCAGGCTACTCGCTATATTATAAGCCTAGCACTTGTTCTCAAAACTTCTCTACTAAGTAAGCACTCTCATACTAAGTAAGCACTACATCCACCTACCACCCCTGTGAATATCCACTTCCCTTAAAGGCACAGCACTCCCTTATACTGTTCTAGAATGTCGAGTGGTAAATTACTGGCGTCCTCTCCAGTTCAGCTGGTTAATCTGGGTATCTTGAGACAATGCTACAATTGTCTCATGTACACAGACAACCCTCTCCTCCTCCCAACAAACACAAATACATGTGAGAGGTGTAACTATATAGCCAAACTGGAGGCTGAACTCTCTCAACTTAGGGCTGGCATGACCAGACAGGAGGAGATGGTAACCACACACACAACAAACCCAGTCCCACATAGACCTACCACAACTGCAAACCAAACACATAAAAACACAAAGACATACTCGGAGGCTCTAATAAATAACTTACCAAAACAACAGAGGCTCCCAAAGCAGACATCCAAAAATCCACCACCTCAAAACAAAACACATGCAACACATACTTCAATAAATCAGTGTGTCAATCAATCACAGCCCTTAAGGCCAAACACCATGCCTGATACACTAGTAATAGGTGACTCTATAGTCAGACACACTGATGTCCCGCTTACCAGGCTGAACAAGGAGAGGGTGACTGTGAGCTGCCTATCGGGAGCTAGGATCCGCCACATAACACACGCACTCAGGTCACTCAAAACCAAGTACAAATATGACTCCGTTATTGTCCATGCTGGCGTGAATGACCTGAGATGTACCTCCCTGGACTACATGAAAAGAGACATAGAGGAGCTCTCTGATTATGTAGCCCAGGCTGGTATGACCCTGAGCAGCATCTTGCCCTCACCAAGAATGATGCCACAATACAAAGACAAGATGATCAGCTTTAATAATTGGCTCAAGTACTGATTTCATTCTAAGGGGATCCAATGTCTGTCTGCCTGAGATGACATGTTGGACAAGCCACGCTGCTTCGCAAGGGATGGCTTGCACCTGTCACCACTGGGCTTCCGGATATTGGCTAAGGCTCTTGCCACCCCCATAGTGCCTTTTTTAGGCAAGGCTCAAAAGACAAACCCACCTCCTTAGAAAACAAAAATGGAAAAAAACTAAGAGTAATGCTGCTCAACGCCAGAAGTCTAAATCTCAAGATGCAGGCACTCGATGCACTCCTCAGTATGGAGAACATCGACGTCTGTGCAGTAACTGAAACCTAGTTCAAGGCTCCTGAGAGCACCCCAGCACTACCAGGCTATACCTCGTATCATGCTTTTCGGCCTAAAACCCAGGCCGAACCACAAAGGGAGGGGGGTGTCCATATTCATCAAGGACACCCACACCTCCAGGTTAGTAGCAACACATGAAGCATCGGAGACCATACAGGTGCAACTAACCATAGGCAAAACTGCTATACAACTGGTAGAATGTTACAGACAACCCTCCCAATCTCAGGAACCCCACTCAGCCTTCCTGAAGACATTGGAGGATATGAATGTATCACAAAATACCATCATACTGGGAGACTTCAACTACCCTAACATAGATCGGGTACATTATTCTAGCCCTAACACCCTAGCCCAAAGGTTCCTGGAATTCATAAATTCAAATGCACTGGAACAACTAGTCACCTCTCCCACTAGGTGAGATAATATACTAGACCTGATCATCACAAACATGGGGACAAAATGCTCCACACCAGAGGTATACCCCTCACTAGTGAGATCTGACCACAAACTAATCACCCTGGATATACATATCCCACCTCCACCCCCAGCACAAAAGACCACAGTGAAAAACTTCTCAAAAGCAGACTTCACTCTTCTTAAGACTGAGATGGTATCCTTTAAGCCCACTGGGCCAGTGGATACCACATCCCACTATGCTGAATCCTTCACAAATGCTTTCTATGGACATCTCCAAGAATGCAAGGATCATGCAATCCCAAATAAATCCAAGTCCCTCTCCACCAAAGGCAAGCGTCCTGTCTGGTGGACCTCAGCCATTAACAAATTGTATAACAAAAGAAGGAAGCTACTGCACGACAGAGCAAAATCCCATAAAGGGAAGACATCTCTGATCAACACTAGCAGAAAACTACGTTCTCTCATAAAAACATCTAAGGCCAACTTTGAGAGAAAAGTCGCTAAGGACACTAAAGATAACCACAAAGCCTTCTTCAGCTATGTTAGAAACCTGGACGGAAACCCTCAGATATGCTCAGAGTTAGTTCACAACAACAAAAAATACACTGAACCCAATTCTGGCTGACAGGTTCAGTGCAAATTTCTCCCCTCCCTCACCCCCAAAAGAAGAAATACTTATCCCAGCTGAATGTAATCTCCCTGTCATCTCAGATGTCCAAGTGAGAACTGCCCTAAACAAAGCAAAAAACACAGCATCAATGGGACCTGACGGTATCCCGGGGTGCGTGTTACATGAACTCCAAGAGGAGCTAAACCCGCACATAAAAATGCTATTTAACCTTAGCCTTACTACAGGATATGTACCTGAACACTGGCGTACAGCAACAGTGGTCCCACTCCACAAAGTGGGTACCTCTACAGACCCTGGGAACTACTGCCCCATAAGCTTAACCAGCCTGGTCTGCAAAGCTATGGAAAGAATCATTATGGAACTCATAAACAGAGATATTGGGGACCTACAGACACTTGACCCCACCCAGTTCGGCTTTGTAAAGGGCAGATCCTGCCTTTTGAACATGGTTGACTTTTTTAAAACAGTCACTAGAGCCATTGATGAGGGCAAAGCAGTCCATACAGCCTACCTGGACTTGGCTAAGGCTTTCGACACAATACCCCACTCAGGCATCATAGATAAGCTCAACAGCTTAAATGTAAACCCTTATGTCACTAGATGGGTTGCAAACTGGCTAAAGGACAGAACCCATAAAGTTAAAATTGCTGGAGCAATGTCAGACTCAAAGCCAGTCACAAGTGGTGTCCCACAGGGATCTGTCCTGGGACCCCTCTTGTTCGGCATTTATTTCTCAGATGTTAAAGCAAACATGGGAGGGTTGTGGCTGACAAAGTTCGCAGATGACTGCAAACTAGGTGCCATAGTCGATACACCAGCGGACACATACATCCTACAAAAAGGCCTCACAGAAACGGACAACTGGTGCCGGAGTCATGGCCTTAAACTAAATGCCAAAAAATGTATAGTCATCCCCTTTGGGAAAAACAAAGTACCCACAAATTATCACATAGACAGCAACCCACTGAGTACAGAAAAAGTAATCAGAGACCTAGGGACCCAAGTCGACAGCGACCTCTCATTTGACACCCACGTTGCCAAAGTGGTTGGAAAAACATTCTACCTTGCACACCTTATCATGAAGGGATTCACATCCAGATCCAAGGATGTCGTTGTACCCCTATACTCCTCCCTCATCAGACCCATGATTGAGTACAATGCCCCATTTGGTATGTACCTCACACGGCATTTACAACAGCTGGAGAGACCACAAAAGTACCTCACCAAGAGGATCAAGGGTCTCCAACATATGTCTTATTCTGCCAGACTAAAGAAACTCCAGCTCTATTCAGTAGCATACCGCCTGCTCAGAGGTGATCTCTGCCTGACGTACAAGGCCATATCCAATCAGGAACTGATGGACATGCTCCACCTCAAAAAATCCAAATCCATCAGAACCATGAGAGCTAAAGACTTACACCTCGGCACAAGTATGAATAGGACATGCTGGAGGGATAGATTCATAACCCAGAGGCTTCCCATGCTCTGGAACAAGATCCCAGTTCATGTTAGGCAGAGCCCCTCACTGACTCTCTTCAAGAGAAATCTTGATGAGCAGATGGGAGATCGTAAGTTTACCCCAGGGGTCACATCTGTGTCACTACTAGACAGGGGCACAGTAAACTAATTCTATTATATAAGGGGACCTTCACTGTGTCACTACTAGACAGAGGCACAGTAGTCTAAATCTATTCTGTGCATTTTTCCATTTTATGGGGTGGTGAAAGCCGCATCACTATGGCTAGGCTTACAAATGCCCCAGGGCAGATAGCCTAGTACTAAACTATGAAACTATGAAACTATGGTCAGATCTGACAAGAGAAGGCATTACATTGGCTGAGGAACATCAGCCCCCACCATCCATGCCATGTTTGTGACTACAAAATGGACCAGCTGTTCCAGGATGTTGGTATTTACAAACTTTAGGAATTACTGGACTTGTGTATTAGAAGTGGTGTAAGATTCCAAATCTATAGAGGGGTACCTGAGATCCCCCATGAAGACTGCATTGGGTTAACAGTGAGGGACTGTTGTACATTGAGATAGGTAGTATATGTTTCTTGGGTCATGGAGGGGGATCTATAGGTTGCAAGGATATGGTATGAGACCCTGTTTATGGTCCATTTGCATGTGTATGTGTTTCAATGGGTCCTGCACTTTAAATAGTCTGGATGTGAAGCTGGTTTTAATATAGACTGAAACTCCTCGACCTTTAACTCTGTCTTCTGCAGTAGCTGGTCAGATGTGTGAAAGGCATTATAACCTTACATTGCTGGGGTACTCTCCACTACTTTAAACCATGTCTTCATTACTACATAGATGTCTAAACTCTTCATGGAGAGGAAGGCTTGCAGGGAGTAGAGTTTTCTAACACTGAGCAGCACCACCTTCCGATATTCCTTCCTAGGTTCAGTTAAGTCAGGAGGTTTACCAGTTTGGCATTGCCTAAAAAAGGCACTGTGGAGATGAGAAAGATATTTGCCAATATCCAAAAGCCTAGAGGGGATAAGTGCAGACCACCCCTGGCAAAGCAGTGTGGTCAGTCAACCATGTCCTCCCAGGTCATCAAATATTGTACCCCCTTGTTGTACCCCTTTAGGCTGACACCAGAAGCTAAGCCAGTTGTTATAATGAATCATTTGCTGTTGGTAATGTGGTATCATCCATGGACAATGTAGTGTGCTGCTTAGTGCTAGGCATGTACCTGTCTGCGACCCATAATCAGCGAGTTCGATCATGTCTCACATCATGCAGTTAACAGAGGTACATCTTAGGTCATTAACATCCATATGGACTATGAAAGATTCAGACTGGTACCTGTGGTTCAGTGACCTGAGTGCCTATGTGACTTGACAGATTCTAGCCCTGGAAAGGCATCTAAGCATGACTCACTCTTTACTCAGTTGGTGTGTCTCACTATGGAATCCCAATGACCAGGAAATTTGGCTGTACACTGGTTTGCCTTAAGGGCTAGGCAGAAGAGGCAATGGATACACTGTCACTATGTGTAGCTGTAGGTGGTGTTTTGATGCAGTGTTTACATGATGGCTGAGGACTCTTTTTTTGATTGTGTTGTGCAGGAGGTCTTATGCTCCTACTACTATTGGAACTGTCTGGGTGTCCTTCTTCAACATCGTCCTCATTTGTGCCTGCCGATCATGATATTTAATGACTTTGTGATTCTCTGTATGTAAGACACTGTAAGACCTGGCTTTAGCAGTGTCAGTAGTTAATGCTACTTTTGTCTACATTTCATGGGTTACTATATCTGGTTTACTCACATCTGTTTATGGAACTGTTGGTAATGGGTGATCCCATGTGATCTAAACATCATAATTCTCTATAATGCTTTGTGGCTCATGTTTCCAATGCTTTTCAGCTACTTCAATATTGTAATCTTTGCACAATCCCCAATGCAACAGTCTTGCTGTATTATTATGCCTTTAAGCACACCGCCCCTCTGCCATTAGTGTTTCATACCCAGCAACAAGATATGTGACTGTTTCTAGTTCTGTTTTATATAACCTACATTTGTCTGTTTCTCCCACATGTTCATTGGACTTTGTAAACCAATGTGTACGTAGTCCACTATCTTGGGCCACCAATATTAACCTTTCATCTTTTGGTTTAAATTCACCTCTCCTTAACCATTCATGCATTAGGTCCTGATGGACATGAGGTTGTTCCAGGAGTTTTCTGTACTCACAACTATACTTGTTATTGGCAAACAAAAGGCACAGCAATGGGGGCTTCTTTTGCCCCGATTTATGCGGATTTATTCATGGCCTACGTTGAAAAATGCATTATTTATGATTGCCAAAACAATGTTTTTCTTAAATATATTGACATCTGGAGACGTTATCTGGACGATTGTTGGATGGTGTGGAAGGGAGAGGAACATCAACTAACCAACTTTATATCTTATTTGAATAACAACATATGGGGTTTACAGTTCACCATACAGTATGATTTAAATACTATCACTTTTTTGGATGTATTAATAAATAGACTACCTGATCATACATTAGGTACAGAAGTATTCAGGAAGTATCCCCAGTTCAATACCGTCCTCCATGCCTCCAGTTTCCACCCGCCACATATTGCACGTAACATTCCCAAATCACAATTCATTAGAATAAAGTGGATTTGATCTCACAATTCTTCTTTTCAGCAACATCAACAACAACAACAACAACAACAAAGGAAGGACTTGACCAGCAGGTTTAGATCCAGGGGCTACAGTATGGGACATGTGGTGAAGGCCAGTAGCTATGTCAATGCAGTTGATAGACAGGAATTACTGAGTTATAAAGATCACATAATCACTGCACCACAACCCATCAGGTTTGTAACCACCTATGCCAGGGACTCGGATATTCTGATCCAAAGTGCGCACAGACACTGGAACATCTTACAATGTGATCATGAGGTGGCTAGCATTATACCAGACAGATGTTTATTTTCTTTTATTATCTTTTTCTTTTTTTTTATTTTCTTTTCGCAAAGGTAAAAATTTAAGTTCCTGTTTCAGTCACTACAATAATGTGAACAATCACTTACAATATTTACAGACCACACTGACTGGTGAACCCTTGACGGGTTTTTTCCCTTGCGGCCATTGCACTAATTGTGATTATCTATTTAAAGCAAAACAATTCTCTAGCAGAAATTGTGCTCTGGTGTATGACCTAAACCTTTTTGCCAATAGTAGTAGTGATTGGCTTGTATATTTGGCCACATGCACTTGTGGCTCATTCTACATTGGACAAACTTCCCATCCATTCAGACTAAGAATATCGGAACATATTAGCAATATTAAGAACAAAAAGGCTAATAATGCACTTTATAAACATCATTTGGTACATAAAACTGCCAAATTTTCTTTTATGGTTATTGATATTATAAAAGGGAATCGATCCAACAAGACAGGTTGGCATTCTATTTTAAATACTTAAGAAAAGAAGTGGATTGTCAAACTAGGGGGATTATTCCCACCTGGTCTTAATGAACAATTTTAGGAAGAACCAATGAGCTCTGGGATGAGAATATTTAAACAACAATAATTGATTTATTTGTTTCACACTGAGGAAGGCTGTGATATTGTCCAGCTGAAACCGGTCTGTTTATTTGTTGTTTTTTGTGTTTATTTATTAATAAAAGTTTTTTCAGGTCACAGTATGCTGGCTCTATTTTTTGGTTTGCTGGTATTTTGGTTTGAGCCATGCATTTGCCTTCGTGCAGGAGGTTTCTTTTAGATGTTACAGTTAATATCCTCTCACATTTTAATGACAATTATATAGAATTACTTACATAATGCATGTGTTAGGTAACTGATGAATTACCAACAAACACAGATGGATGTATATTTGTAACTATAGTTATGACAGTTTGTGTGACTACTAACTGTTCTATGTCCAAATACAATAGACAATTACTTTTACAGCATACAGTCAATGATTTGATTGTAGTGTTCATTCTTATGCAGTTGGTTGTGTGATGAATGACCCCAGTTATGTGCTGGCAAGCTGCTTCTGTGACAAAAAGGACTAATGCACCTATCCTATTTGCTGAAGCTGTATTGGTGTAAGGGTTCTAATCCCAACATAAGTAGAAATTTTGGATGTGTACTATCAATTGGTAGCATGACTTTGCTTATGTCCCATAATTTTAATATTTATCCTCTTTCTCTTCTTTTAATTTCACATTTGTGTGATGTGCCCTGTCTAGAAAACATTTTTAATGTGGCTTATCTAGTTTTTGTGAAGCACAGCATTGCAGAAACAGAGAAAAAACAGATAAGATGTATGTCGGACTACCAACAAGTGGATACATTCAATTATTCCTGTCAGTCAACAGGAAATCCCAGCCTGGATTAGAGATAGGAGTGTGCTATCATAACAGGTATATATTACATGATAGTAAATCTCAGATGGCAGCAGTGTGGTGCACATTTGCACACTGCTTACCTACTCACAATCAGGTAAAAACACACGTGTGTACACTTCACCATAGCGCAAATCCAACACTTCTCATGCTACTATATATGATATGTCTTTATTGCTCTACATTTCTCAGTCCCTTTGTCTGACCTAAATCTACATTGCAAACTGAAGGCACAATAAAACTGTATGCACATATATTTACAATCCATCCATTTGTTTCCCCACCACCAGCCACACCAAAAATCAGAACAACCCATGGTCTTATTTTTAACACATATATCAACCACAATACAAAGTTTAATATAGAATGTTGTGTGCTCCCTCATCACCAGGGCCATTTGGTGGTGCTCACAAGCTTGATCTGATAAACTCAAACAGCCTAATATGCTCAATAAAGATACTTGTGTTGCTGCACAGCTAGGCTTCTAAACAGTATACTTCTGTTAATCTAGTAGTCTCAGATGACACTAATAAGTGATGCACCTATGCAGGTCTCTCAAGCTGTTGTTCCCCCCATGGCCTGCTGGTGGCATCTACTATAATTTCACCTGCAGTCTTAGATATATCAGATGTGTGCCATGGCACTTGCATTAAGTATTGTGTTCTGTAGACTATGCACTTAGACAGGTAGGGGTTATATCTCACAGCAGTAGACTGTGTGTGTGTGTGTGTCTTCATAAAGAAAAGTGGAAGTGTGTATCCCAAACTGCCTTTTCCAATGGAATGCTTTTGCAGTGTTTTGGTGCTTGCACAAATATCCATTTCAAGCAGGCCTCCAACCTCTTGTCCCACACATGGCCTGCTGATGTCATCTACTATAAGATCACCTGCAGTCCTGTAAAACTCAGACTTGTGTTGTGGTGTGTGCATTAAGTATTGTGTTCTGTAGTCTGTGTACTTAGGTAAGGGTCCTATTCTCAGTAAAATCAAGTTGTGATGCATGCATTAAGTATTGTGTTCTGTAGTCTGTGTACTTAGGTAAGGGTCCTATTCTCACTAAAATCAAGTGGGTGTGTTCATAAAGAAGAGTAGAAGTGTAAATCCCTAACTGATTTCTCCAATGGCATGGTTTTGCAGGGTTTTGGTGCTTGCACAAACATCCTGTTCAAGCAGGCCTTCAACCTCTTGTCACCTGCATCACTTGCTGATGTCATCTACTATAAGATCACCTTCAGTCTTATTAAAATCAGACTTGTGCTGTAGTGCATGTGTTAAGTACTGTGTTCTGTAGTCTGTGTACTTAGGAAGGAATTATATTCTCAATGCAGTCAACTGGGAGTGGGAGGTGGTTTGTGTGTGTGTCTTAGCTGTTACTGGACATTAAACAGAGTATTTTACAGCAGCCTATGGAACACTGTTCTATGCACATTAATCATGCCATTGTTATGAAGTGAAAGCCCACCTGCTGTTTTTACTAGGAAAAAGTATAGTTCAGTTTTTTGTGCTGCTATGATTAATTTTGGAAAATATTGTGCTGCTTTTGACTCTGTGCCTATGTAATATTATAAACAAACAAGTTGCGAATTACTGCTTTTATTCTGTTGCGGTTGTGTTGCCCACACTATACAATGAATTCACACTGGACAAATCCAGTTCAGTTTAACTACTGATAAGTAAACATCATGACACATGCTTTCTGAGAAAACACCTTTGTACCTATGTGCTCTTGTCTCATTTTGAGCTTTAACAGCATTTCATTGTCTTAGCTGCTCTGCTCATATTTGTGTGTGGAGAGCGTAACTCTTTGCGGTTGTAGATGCAGAAAAAAACAATACATTTATTTTTCATTACAATTGGCCAATGCTATCTAGCAGAGCAGATCTTCAACAAGCAGTAATGTCACATCTTTCCTCTCCACAACAGAACTATAGCTTCCACTTTGGATACACCTTCTACTGTACATCCCATAGGTTAGTCCCCCTAAAATAGCATCATATCATATACCCCCATCCTTTTCTTATTCTCTATGCAGATACCAGGATTACACCTCACATTACAAGCTGTCAGTTTGCCTTTTATTCTTCTGCTAGCCTAGTGGACATGTTTTAATGCCGCAGGCCTGTATGATGACATCAATGAAGTACTATCATGGGCTCTCCCACAACCTAATTATGGGCGGAGCTACTCTCCCACAACATACATAAAAAGAGCAGAGACATCCAAAACATAATCGTGGTACACATTACACTAAACCCAAAGCACACAACCATCCAAAACATAATCATGGTACACATTACACTAAACCCAAAGCACACAACCATCCAAAACATAATCATGGTGCACAATACACTAAACCCAAAGCACACAACCATCCAAAACATAATCATGTTACACATTATACTAAACCCAAAGCACACAACCATCCAAAACATAATCATGTTACACATTACACTTAACCCAAAGCACACAACCATCCAAAACATAATCATGGTACACATTACACTAAACCCAAAGCACACAACTATCCAAAACATAATCACGTTACACATTACACTAAACCCAAAGCACACAACCATCCAAAATATAATCATGGTACAAATTACACTAAACCCAAAGCACGCAACCATCCAAAACATAATCATGGTACACATTACACTAAACCCAAAGCACACAACCATCCAAAAGATAATTATGGTACACATTACACTAAACCCAAAGCACACAACCATCCAAAACATAATCATGGTACACATTACACTAAACCCAAATCACGCAACCATCCAAAACATAATCATGGTACACATTACACTAAACCCAAAGCACACAACAGACATAACAAATGAGCACCAGTGTCTCACCCAGGAAGTGCTTAAAGGAATAGTTTTCTATTGCAAAGTTGATTGTACAGTAAACCATACACCACCCTATGCCCCAACTTAAACAAGGAGAAATTTGGAGTCAGCTGTATGGTACAAGTAGTTGTCACATCACACATGCAATCTCTCCACAAGTCCCACTATTAATCCATATTATAGCTGGTGTTGATATGCACAACTTGAGACATCTCTAGGGAAAATATATATAGACAGCCATGACTGAGCTATGTAAATGTGCCCCAGTCATGTATGTCCCTATGTATGACCAGCATTATAAGCTCACTTAGGATGAGGCAACAATATAAAGAACAAATGATCTTCTGAAATTGGTTAAGTGCCTGGTGTCATTCTAAGGAGCTCCATTTCCTGCCAGTGTGGGATGGCATTGTAGATAGACCATGCTGCTTGGCAAGACATGGAGTCACTTGGCACCTCTAGGCTTTTGTTTGCTGGCTAAGGCACTTGCCTCCACCATAATGCCTTTATTAGTCAAAGTCACAAAAACAGAAAGTACTATGTGAAAATATATAAGCCCAACAAAGTATGGGTTGTGCTGCTAAACTGTAGGTGTTAACATCAGAAACTGCTCTCTGTCAGCATTTGTCCCAATGGCAGTGGTGGATGTCTGTGTAATCAGAGAAAACTGATTCAAGGCCCCATTAAGTAATACAACATTACAAGGCTACAATGCCTTCCACACACTCAGACTACAATTTGAAGTTGTGGGAACCACAGGAGGTGGATTATCACTCTTCACTGAAAATAATTCCTCCTCTACAGGGGTTAGACAACATAAGTCAGTGGAGTTAATGTGACTCCAGTTTACTGCGACTAAAAAATCCCTTAATGTTTTTAACAGATATATGCCCCTTACATGGACAAGAAAGGCCACACAGCCTATTTATAAGTATTTGTAACAATTAAAGTTGAACAAACCAACCTACTCAGGGATGATTTCAACTATAACTACACTGATTGTGAAACTTATATGAGGCCAAACTCACTTGCACAATAATTTCTGGATTTTAGAACTAAGATTACACAACCCCTCAAGTGTCTATAATATTCTAAATCTAGTCCTCACAAATAGCATTGACCAATTAGAACCCCTCATGTATTTTAATCCAACTATAAAGTATTTTTTTATTTCAGAATTTGCAAAAGGTACAGAATTAAAAAATGAGAAGTCAGTTGAAAATACATCTTCAAAGGTAACTACACCATCCTAATGGATGATAGAATCTCCTTCCAAACTACAGTTTCAACAGAGGACATTGACAATTATATTAAGGTATACCCTGATGCCCTGTATAAATATCTACACAAATGTATAGACACAGATGTACCTGATAGGACTAAAGAAAGATCCTTACGAAAATAATAAACATGCTGATGGACGTCTGACATTAATTGATTATACAGTAAGTGAACAAAGCTGGTGTCTACAAATACAAAAGTGTAAATCCCAGACTAAAAGATGAACATCCCCAGTCTAAACAAGACAATAAGACACCTTGTAAAATCCTAACAGAGCAGCTATGGGGAATATGTTGATACCGTAGAAAAGGATAACCATAAGCCTTTCTTCTGCTACATCTGCAACATCAGATGTGTCCCGAATTAATTATGGATAGTATAGCACACACTGATGCAGTGTAAATTGAAAACCTGCTAGCAGACAAGCTTGGATACAAATTATCCCCCCACCTACCCCCAGGCTTACTACGTATTCAGGCTGTGGCCTGCTTCTCTTCTTGGGACTGGTGCTAACATTTTGCTTCAGGTGAGAGAAGAAGCAAAGGAGTATTGTATCCCAACAGAGTGAAGCTGTGCTAAGACTAGCATTAGTAGTAGCCAGGCAGTAGCCATTCATGTGACTCCCCTCTTTTCATCATTGTTGACAAGCTAATTTTTTGTTTTGAGTAAGTACTGCTTGATTTGTTTTTAACTTCAGAATATCTGCCTAAATACTTAATTCTTAAATTTTCAGGGTCTATGTATTAATTTCCCTTCAAGTGTTTGGCAGTGCTCTGTACAGACTCAGACACCTCGAGTAACATTTTTCATTAAAAGCACAATTGAAATTTCCCTAATTCCTAGTGGCACACAGGACAACCTGTTTGCAGTAACAAGCACTGTCCACATAGTTGCAAACCGGATACTCCTGGCAGTGATTGATATTCTCACTCTGATTGTCTATTCAACAAAAAAGGGTATGTTGCCATGGAAATTAACTTTCCTGCTGACTCCCTTACTGGCTTGGTGGACATGGGCATCTTAACACAATGTAGAAATTGTCTCATGTTTGCTGACAACCAGTTAATTCTCAAACAAACTGATATGGTATGTGAGAGATGTATTTACACAACATCACTGGAGGCAAAGCTCTCACATAAAAGTGCTCCTGATGTCAATAAGGTTGTCAGTAGTACACATGCTGCACCCATCACGCACAATTCAAGGGAGACATATAGACCCACATTTGCTGAGGCACTTACATGTAACCTTCTTAAAAAACAAAGACCTCCTAGACGAAGTGTACATAATAAATACCCTCAGCAGCACCAAATGCGCTCTTTCAAAACAGCATCCACATCAACACATAGAGCTACATCTCATGGAGCCTCTACCTCTAAGCTCATAAGGCAAGTCACCACACAATCTAACATTGTAGTCATTGGAGACTTCATCATGAGACACACTGACGTCCCTCTCACCAGGCTGAGTAACAAGAATGTTACTGCCAGTTGCTTAACAGGAGCTAGGATCCCCACATTACACATGCACTCTGGTCATTGGACCACAATTACCAATATGACTCAGTCGTGGTCCATGTGGGAGTAAATGACCTGAGACATACCTCCCTAGACTATATGAAGAGAGACATCACGGAGCCATCAGAATATGCGTCTCTGGCTGGTATGAACCTAGCACTGAACAGCATTTTACCTTCTCTGAGGATGATGGCACAATGTGAACAAAAGATGATTAACTTTAATAATTGGCTTAGTTCTGGTGTCATTCTAAGGGAGTGAAATATTTGTCAGCATGGAAGGAGATGGTCAACAGACCACGCTGCTTTGCCAGGCATGGTCTGCACCTCTCCCCTCTAGGCTTTCAAATATTAGCTAAAACATCGTCTTCCCCTATAGTGCCTTTTTTAGACAATACCAAACTAAAAGTACTTCCAACAAAGCAAATCAAAACCAAGAAAATCTAAAGGTATTACTGTTATATGCTAGGAGTCTAAACAAAAAAAGTCCACTCCCTAGAAGCTCTTTTTACCCTAGAAAATACTGATGTCTGTGCAGTCACTGAAACATGGTTTAAAGACACAGAGAGCACATCAACAGTGTAAGGTTATGATGCCTTCCACACATTTAGGTCAGCTACTTTACAGGAAGGGACTAAAGGTGGAGGTGTCTCTGTTTACATCAAAAATAAATATACTTCAAGGCTGGTCAAACAGAACAATGCACTTGAGCTGCTCCATGTTCAAATCAACATAAGTAAAATCCAGTGCCACTTCCTTGCAAGCTACAGGTCCCCCTTTATGACCCAGGAAACCCATACCATGTATTTAAACTTATTAGAAAGACTAACCATCCAACCCAACACCATATTCATAGGTGACTTTAATTACCCCACTATTAAGTGTGAATCCTATATGACACCAAACGTACATGGACAGAGATTCTTGGATTTTTGTAAACACAAACTCCCTGGACCAGATAGTCAATACACCAACTAGGGGTGCAACCATACTGGATCTGGTCCTCACTAATATGGGAGACTGCTGCACATCCCCAACTGTAATACCTTCCCTGGTAAGATCAGACCAAAAATGGTCTCCTTTGAAGTAAAAATAAAACATGGACCCTCAGCTAAAACTAGAATATTTAGGAACTATTCTAAAGCTAATCTCCTGCTATTAAGTGAGAACCTGGCAAAATTTCAAGCCCCCATAAACCCTGAGAACACTTCTGCCTATGCAGAACTGTTCACATTAACCTTGTACAAGCATGGAATTAGCTGCATAGAGGTAGCTTCCACCAGGAAGAAGTACAGAACTAACTCAAAAAAAAGCCACAATGGGGGAACCACAAAATCAATTGTCTGTATAACAGGAGGAAGAAAATCATGGAAAAAAATAGGAGGTGCAGCACCCAGCAGGAAAAAAGCACCCTCATAAAACTAAACAAACAACTCAGAGGACAAATAAAGTCTACCAAAGTCAAATATGAGGTAAGTTTAGCCTCCTAGGCCAAGGATACCATAAAGCATTCTTTAGCTATGTCCACAACCTCAAAGGCAATACACAATTGTGTGCAGAGCTCATTGTAAATGGAGCCACCTATACTGAGCCAGAAGATATAGCAAACCTCCTGGCTGATACATTCAGCTCCAACCTTACTCTCCTCTCCCCCTCAACCTTCCCTCATGAAATATCATCAAATATAACTCTCCCTACTATCACTAGGGAACAGGTCCTTAATGCTATCTGAAAGAGCAAGAATGCTGCATCAATCGGCCCAGACAATATCCCAGGATGCCTTCTAAATAGCATGAAACATGACCTATCAGGGCCTCCAAAATTACTATTTAACTGTAGCCTGCAAACAGGCTTCATGCTGCATGATTAGATAAAGGTAACAGCCACCCCTCTGCAGAAATGTGGACCATCTACAGACCCTGTAAACTACAGACCCATAAGTCTCACTAGTCTTATATGTAAAGCCATGGAAAGAATTATCATGGAGATGATCAACAGAGATATACTATACCTCCAGACCCTAACCCAACCCAGTTTGGATTCATCAAGGGCAGATCATAGATGTGTACTAGGCTAATGGCTCTGGAGCCTTTACAAACCTAGCCCATAGGATTATCCTGGCATTGTGCCACCTGACATTAGTTCCCAGTGCCTCTGTCGAGTAGAGCCACTGGAGTGATCTCAGGGTGAATTTTCTATTTCCCATCCACTCATCAAGATTTGTCTTGAAGAGGGCCTTTGAGGTGCACTGTTTGACATGTATGGGAAGTCTATTCCATAGCATGGGCAGTCTCTGGGTTATGAACCTGTCCCTCCAGCATGTTCTGATGATTGTGGTAATGAGGTTGAGGTCTCTGGAGTGTGTGGTGCAGAGGGATTGGGATTTATTTAGATGTAGCATTTCTAACAGAGCTGGACCAGACATGGCTTTGTAAGTCAAGCAGAGATCTTCTCTAAGTAGGGAATATGAGACAGAGAATAGTTGGGGTTTTTCGAGTATGTCCATATAGGACAACTGTTTAAGGCCTAGGGTCATCTTTCTGAGGTACTTTTGTGGCCTGCAGGTGTCTAGTGAGGTACATGCCAAATGCAGTATTGTATTCGATGATTGGCCTAATGAGGGAAGAATAGAGGGAGACAATGACCTCTTTCTTCCTGGATGCAAAACCCTTAGTAATGAGATGGGCCACATAGAAGGACTTTCTGACCACAGTGGCAATGTGGTGGTCAAAAGAGAGGTTGCTGTCAAACTTTGTTCCCAGATCTCTTATAACACTGTCTGCGTTTGGTGGACTACCACTGATGTGGTAATTCAGGGGAAATGAGATTTCCCAAAGGAGATGACGACACATTTTTTGGCAATGAGCTTAAGGCCATGGTTCTACCACCAGTCGTTGGTCTCAGTGAAGGCTTTCTGCAGGATGTCAACATCACTTAGGGAGTTAATAATAGCTCCCAACTTGCAATCATCAGCGAAGTTTGTCAGCCAGAGTCCCTTCATGTTGGCCTGGTCTTCAGAAAAGTAGATACCAAACAAGAGAGGACCCAGGACCAAACCCTATGGGACTACACTCATGACTGGTCAGCAGTCTGACTTGGAGTCAACTTGTTTCACACTGAGGGCTCTGTCTGTGAGCCAGTTTGCAACTCACCTAGTGATATAGGGGTTAGTGCCTAGCTTAGTGAATTTTTCTATGATTCCTGAGTGGGGAATGGTATCAAAGGCCTTGGCCAGAAGTAGGCTGTATGAATCACCTTGCCTTTATCCACAGCTCTCGTGACTGACTCAAATAAGTTGATCAGGTTGAGCAGGCATGACCTACCCTTCACAAAACCAGACTGTGTGGGATTCAGAGTTTGGAGATTCCCTATATCCTTGTTTATTAGGTCCATGGTAATGTGCTGCATAGCTTTGCATTTCAGACTTGTCAGGCTAATGGGGTGATAGTTCCCAGGGTCTGTATTTGCTGATCCTTTGTGGAGAGGGATGACTGCAGCAGTCCACCATTTAGTAGGGAGAAAGCCTGAGGTGAGGCTGTGATTGAACAGGGCACATAGGTGTGGTGCCAGTACCCTCTGTAGTTCATGTAGAACACAGCCAGGGATATGGTCAGGTCCCATAGAAGCTGTATTCTTGGCCTTGGACAGTGCTGTTTTAACCTGTGCAGCAGTAATACTGATTTCCTGGCAATCTACTGATATTGTGAATGGTCCTTTGAGGGCAGAGGAGTAAAGGTGGCACTGAATCTGTCGACCAGTATATTGGCAATGTCTGTTGGCTCAGTATAGGCGCTACCATTGTGCAGTAGCTCAGAGCAAATCTGGGTATTGCCATGGAGATTCTTTACATAACTATAGAGGGCCTTGGGATTGCCTTTATTATCTGCTGCAATTCTGTTTTCATAGCTAGCTTTAGAGGATTTGATGAGGGATCTCAACTTTTTGTTGAGACAGATAAGGGAATTTTTCCAGTCTTGGGACTTCACCTTCTTCTGTATCAGTTTCTTCCTTCTCTTGTAGAGTTTGTTTATGGCAGGAGAACCACCAGATTGACTTTCTTTTTTTGGAGGAGAGTGTTTTGGTTCTATTCTGTATGGCAAGATCCATGCATCTGTGTACGTGTTCGTGCATTGGTGTATGATTCGGCGGTCATGCAAATATTCTCTATTTGCATGGGTGCCGTGAAATTAGACACCTCTGTTTTTAGGAGCCCAAAGTTAGCTTTGAAGAAGTTTTTCATGGTGGTTACCTTTGTGGGGGGGATGTGGATTTCCAAGGCGATTAGTTTGTGGTCAGATCTTACAAGGGAGGAGTTGACTACTGGTGTAGAGCAATGGTCGCCCATGTTAGTAATGACCAGTTCAAGGATGTTGCTACATATAGTGGGGTAAGAACGAGCTAGTCCAGGGCACTGGAATTAATGAATTCTAGGAAACGTTGGGCTGGTGTATTGGTACATGAGTAGTTTTTCCAGTTAATGGAGGGGCAGTTGAAGTCTCCCAGGATGAGAGTGTTAGATTGGACCCTAATACTCTCCAGGGTGTGTAGGAACGTGGAGTGTGAGTTTTGGGACATGGTTGGGGACCTATAGCAGGCTATGACCTGAATCATTGTCTTACCCGATGTTAGCTGCACCTGAAGTATCTCTGATGTGTTATGTTGGGCTATCAATCTGGAGGTGTGCACATCCTTTATGAATATGGAAACACCACCGCCTTTGCAGCTATGTTCCAAGTTCTGGGGCCGAACGGTGTGGAATGAGTTATAGCCTGGTAGTGGACAGGTGCTTTTTGTTGCTTTGAACCAGGTCTCTGTTACAGCACAAATGTCGTTGTTCTCCATTTTAAGGACTGCTTCTAGTGAGTGCATTTTGAGATTTAGAATTCTAGCATTGAGCAGAATGACCCTCAGATTGCATTTGTTTGTAGCTGTTACAGTGGTAATTTGGTCTTTGGAACACAGCCTAAAAAAGGGAACTATATGGGTGGCAAGAGCGTTGGCCAGTATCCAGAAGCCCAGGGGTGACAGATGCAGGTCATCTCTGACAAAGCATCAAGTTCTGTCATTCATGTCATCCCAGGTAGACAGATACTGGATACCCATGGAATGACACCAGAAACTTAGCCAATTTTTGAAATCAATCATTTTCTGCTTGTATTGTGGTATCATTCTGGGTGATGGTAGGTGGCTGCTCAGGGCTAGGTTCATACCCACCTGGACTACATAATCCGAGAGCTCCTTCATGTCTCTTTTCATGTGGTGCTGGGAGGTACGTCTCAGATCATTCACACCCACATGTACAATGACAGAGCCATATCTGTACCTGTTGTTGAGGGACCTGAATGCGTGCATTATGTGGTGGATCCTGGCACCAAACAGGCAGCTGACTGTTACTTGCTCCTTATTAAACCTAGTGACTACTCAGTCTGATGGACTTCTTTGAGAAGGTCACCAAAGCAATGGATGAGGGCAAAATTGTTCACACTGCCTACCTTGACCTAGATAAGGCATTTGACACAATACCCAACTCAGGCATTGTTGACAAAATCAGGAGGTTAGGTACAAACCCATATGTCACCCGGTGGATAGCCAACTGGCTCACATACAGGATCCAGGAAGTTAGAATTGGGGAATCCACCTCTACAAAGAGGCTGTCACAAGTGGAGTTCCTTAGGGATCCATTCTTGGACTGCTCCTTTTTGGCATTTACTTCTCAGAAGTCAAGGCCAATGTCAGTGGTCTCCGGCTGACTAAATTTGCAGATGATTGCAAATTAGAAGCTGTCATTGAATCTCCTACTGACACAAATGTTCTACAGGAGGGGATGACACCAACAAACAACTGGTGTCAGATCCATAGACTAGAACTAAATGCCAAGAAATGCATAATAGCATCCTTTAGGAAGTCATCCATCCCTGGTAACTTTCATACTGACAACACATCCCTTACAGTTGACCCAGTAGTCAGGGACTTAGAGACACACATAGCCAGTAATCTAGCCTTTGAACATCATGTGTCTACAGTGGTGGGCAAATCACTCTATGTTGTGCAACTTATAAACAAAGGTATGGCATCTAAGTCCAAGGAAGTCATTGTTCCACTGTATTCGGCATTCATCAGACCTATCATTGAGTACAATGCCCCATTTGGTATGCACCTAACCAGGCATATTCAACAATTGGAATGTCCACAGAGGTTTCTCATAAAAGAATACAGGGTGTAAGTAATATGTCTTATGCAGACCCCCTCAAGGACCTATCCCTGTATTTTGTCTCCTACAGGCTTTTGAGGGAAGATCTATGCCTGGCATGCGGGGCATTATCAGACCCCACTCTGATAGACCTTCTGCATATCCATATAACAAACAGCACCAGCATTACCCATTCTAAAGACTTAAACCTTGACTGTGATATAAATAGGACCAGCTGGAGAGATAGGTATGTATCCCAGAAACTACCCCATCTATGAAACAGGCTCCCCATCCATGTGAAACAGAGTTCCTCCCTAAACCAATTCAATTGTAACTTGGACAATTGGATGGGAAACCAGAAATGTATCCCTGTTTTGGTACCTATGCCTCTAATGGTCACAGGTAAGCTATACATGGTTTATCTCCCAGGCCCATGCTTATACTTATCAAGGGTAGCAGAACTTGTCAGAGATTTGGGTTGCATGGCTAAGCTTAAAAAAGCCCTTGTGGTCGTTAGCCTAATAAACACCTATGAACCTATGAACATCACCTCCAACCTCCCTCTACAAAGAGCAAGTAATCACTGCTCTCTCAAAGACAATAAACACAGCTTCCATGGGACCAGATGGCATTCCGGCATGCATTCATAATGTTGTTAACCAGTGAACTATTGCACTAAGCACCCTATTCAATCACAATCTGAGTAGTGCCTTTATCCACACAGATTTGAAATCAATGTAACCTATTTCCCCCTACACAAGGGCAAATCAGCAACATGCACATGTACTTATAGCCCCTTAAGTTTCACAAGCCTCAATTGTAAGACAATGGAATGGATTTTCATAGATATCAGATGCAAGGACAGAGTTGACAACCAAACATTGCATCTGTTCCAGCATGGTTTTATCAAGGGAAGGTTGTGCATGCTACAACTACTGGCATTCAGTAATGCGACCAGAGACATAGCATGTGTGCACAGCATTGAACTTGTCTATCTTGACTTGGCCAAGTCCTTCCACACAATCCCACATTTGTGCAGCAATGAGAAGCAAAGCCAGATGAATATCAACTACTATGTTGTCCAATGGGTTGCAAACTGGCTCACAGACAAACAACACTCATTCAAAGTGGGAGAGTTCACCTCCAGCAGCAGAACCATCACACATGGGTTACCACCAGTGTCACTGCTGTGTCTATTCATATTTGCCATGTACTTCTCAGAAGTCAAGACCAAAACAGAGTGTCTGTGTCTAGGCAAGTTTCTGGTTGAAGGACATTTAGGTGCTATCATTGTATCCCCTAACAATGTGAGTGCTGTTCAAAAGGGGTTTACACAGACTAATAATAGCTTAAACTCTTAGCTTTGGCCAGCTAAGACCTACATGCAATCAACTGGATGTATAAGTGAATTTAAGTAAATCTTTATCTGCAGTTTTTTTCAAATAATATAGCATTTAAATTGATTTATTTGTGTTGCATTGAGTATTATCAACCTGGAAGTTGTGGCTCTGTTTTTTCAGTTAATGCTTGTTAGAATTTAATGCTTGTTAGAATTCCTGCATAGCCAGTGATAAGTGGGGGTAGTTCACTTCATTGTTATTTGGTTTCTGCCTTATATAAGTGATACATTTTGGATTATTTTCTGCGTAAACCCTAAGCTTTGGCCAGCTAAGACCTACATGCAATTAAATGGATGTATAAGTGCATTTAAGTAAATCTTTATCTGTACTTTTTTCAAATAATACAGCATTTAAATTGATTTATTTGTGTTGCACTGAATACTATCTAGCTGGAAGTTGTGGCTCTGTTTTTTTCAGTTAATGCTTGTTAGAATTTAGTGCTTGTTAGAATTTTTGCATAGCCAGTGATAAGTGGGGGTAGTTCACTTCATTGATATTCAGTTTCTGCCTTATATAAGTGATACATTTTGGATTATTTTCTGCTTAAACTCTGAGCTTTGGCCAGCTAAGACCTACATGCAATCAACTGGACGTATAAGTGAATTTAAGTAAATCTTTATCTGCACTTTTTTCAAATAATACAACATTTAAATTGATTTGTGTAGCATTGAATACTATCTAGCTGGAAGTTGTAGCTCTGTTTTTTTCAGTTAATGCTTGCTTGAATTTAGTGCTTGTTAGAATTCCTGCATAGCCAGTGATAAGTGTGGGTAGTTCACTTCATTGTTATTCAGTTTCTGCCTTATATAAGTGGTACACTTTGGATTATCTGCTGCATAAACTCTGAGCTTTGGCCAGCTAAGACATACATGCGATCAACTGGATGTATAATTAAATTTAAGTACATCTTTATCTGCACTTTTTTCAAATAATACAGCATTTAAATTGATTTATTTGTGTTGCATTGAATACTATCTAGCTGGAAATTGTGGCTCTGTTTTTTCAGTTAGTTCCTCACCCACCCTCCCTGCTTTTGTTTTGGTGTTAATCTTGGTGGCTTTAAAACTGCCCGCCCCTCTAGTAAATTTGCATTTGGATACTCCTCCTGGGCCCATTTCATTTGCTCACTCAAAAAAAAAAATTGCACTTTTTTCATCTGCTTTTACTGGATTTGTGTTTCTTCCTACTTTATTACTTTATTTTGCTTTTGCATCATCTTAAAAGTACTCAATTGTATTTATTACTGCTTGGTGTAAATATCATTCTAAGCCTTTTGGTTTAAGCACTTGGGCTTCAGACCAGTTGTTTTACATTAAGAAGGTTTGTGGTCTGCACTGTTGTGGCAGGACAGGTAGCTTACATCCTTCTAAGTTGGGAGCTGTTGATTGAAGGCTCAGTGTTTGTCATTCTAAAAGTGTATTAGTTCTGGTTTAAGCACTTGGGCTTCAGGGCAGTTATTTTCCATTAAAAAGGTTTGTGGTCTGCACTCTTGTGGGAGGAGAGGCTGGACTCTGCCCTTCAGAGCTGGGAATTTCTGGTTAAAGGCTTATAGTGCCTGCATATTTGAACTGTTTCTTACTGAAATTGGCACGCCTTGTTTGCTATAGAATAGACTAGATCCAGGCCTGCTGAATCTAGCTTTGTTTGTATAACTTGAGCACTAATCCATGCCATCTTTTTTGGAGAAGGTTCTCCTGCACCCCAGTGGCAGGAGTGTGCAGTTAAACATGTCTGATTGAAGACTACAGGAACAGGGCTCAGTTTTGAGATTTTTTTACTGGTTAATTGGGTAATTTGTTTAAAAGCCTTTTCTTATTGCTTGTAGTCATCTAAACCTGTTTTAAGTGTATTTTTTACTGTTTGTAGTCATTTAAAGCTGTTTTAAGTGTATTTTTTACTGTTTTGCCTTATGTTTTCCAAACTGTTTTTCTCTTGTTTCCCACTTTTCTAAGCTAGTATAGTCCAGTTGTCAGGCTAGTGCTGAATTCAGGGCTGAGTTACAATTTTCTGAGTTGCCCATACCATACTTGGATAGAAGGAGGTTTCTCTGTTCACCTGTGAGAGAGGAAGCTTTGAGCAGCCATCTGTCCCTGGAGGAGTGGTTCCAGCCCAGAAGTTAGTAGTTTATAGGCCATTTTGGGCTAATTTCTATCTCTTTCATTTCCCTGCTGTAAAAACCGCATTTGCACGGTTTTGCATGTCCGGGCAGCAGCGGTTAGCAAGGGCTAAATTTATCCCGGCTCCACCAAGTCTCCTCTTCAGTTTTTCCCTTGAAAGTAGTCTAACTCTCAACCTAAGCACTTAAAAGGCACCCTACAGTCCAGCACTTGTTCTGACCTAATAGCAAGCACTAATATACCCCGACACTTGATTGTCCAGCAGGGCAAGGCTCATTATTCACCCCTCACTAACCAAATGACTAAGCAGCTCACCCTACTATTCAGGCATGACCAAAGGGCAATTTCAGGTATACTCTCCAGTCCACCTGGTGAACCTGGGTATCCTGAGGCAATGTTACAACTGCCTCATGTACACAGACAACCCTCTCCTCCTACCACAAAACATTAACATATGCAAGAGATGCAATTATATAGCTAAATTGGAGGCTAAGCTCTCTCCACCCAAGACTGGAACAGACAGTCATGAGGGGAAGGTTAACACTTGCACCACACCTCCAGCCTCACATAGACATACTAAAGCAGCACTGGCAAAAAATACACAAAATCATACTCGGAGGCTCTAAATAAAAACATGCAAAAGCATCACAGACCTCCAAAGCAGACACACAAAAAAACTGCACCTCCCATCACAAACCAGACAGCACATAAAACACAAAATAAGTGTGCTGCACAATCACAGCCCTTAAGGCGAAATAACACACCTAACAGACTAGTAATAGATGACTCTATAGTCAGGCACACTGACGTCCCACTCACTAGGCTGGACAAGGAGAAGGTTACTGTTAGCTGCCTGTCAGGAGCCAGAATCCGCTACATAACACAAGCACTCAGGTCACTCTAGAACAAGTACAAATATGACTGTCATTGTTCATGTTGGTGTGAATGATCTGAGACGTACCTCCCTGGCCTACATGAAAAGAGACATGGAAGAGCTCTCTGATCATGTAGCCCAGGTGGGTATGACACTGACCCTGAGTAGCATCCTGCCCTCATCAAGAATGATACCGCAGTATAAAGAAAAAATGATCAATTTCAACAATTGGCTAAGCTTCTGGTGTCATTCAAAGGGGATCCAGTGTCTGTCAGCCTGGGGCGACATGCTTGACAAGCCTCATTGCTTCGCAAGAGACGGCTTGCACCTGTCACCCCTAGGCTTTCGAATACTGGCCAAGGCTCTTGCTGCCCCCCATCGTGCCTTTTATAGGCAAGGCTCAAAAGTCAAACCCACCTCCATAAACCGCACAAATAAAAAATGAGGGTTATGCTACTCAATGCCAGGAGTTTAAATCACAGAATGCACACACTCAAAGCACTCCTCAGTATGGAGAACATCAACATCTGTGCAGTAACTGAAATCTGGTTCAAGGCTCCACAGAGCACCCCAGCACTACTGGGCTACAACCCATACCAAACATTTCAGCCACAGAACATCGACCGAAACACAAAAGGAGGGGGGTGTATCCATATTGATCAAGGATACCTACACCTCCAGGTTAGTGGTGCAGCATGATACCTCTGAGATCATTCAGTTGCAACTAACATCAGGCAAACCTGCAATGCAAATTGTGGCTTGCTACAAATCACCCTCCATGACCCAGGACCAACACTCCACCTTTCTGGAGCCACTGGAAAACATGAAGGTCCTACTGAACACCCTGATATTGGGTGATATCAATTACCCTACCATTAACTGGGAAAACTGCTCAAGTACAAACTCCCAGGTCCAGCACTTTCTGGAATTTATCAACTTAAACACCCTGGATTAGCTGGTAAACTCCCCTAGCAGAGGTGAAAACATATTGGACCTGGTCATCACCAACATGGATGACAGGTGTTCCACACAGGAGGTCAACCCGTCACTGGTTAGATCAGACCATAAACTAATCACTCTGGATGTCCACGCCACACCACCACCTCCAACCAAGAAAACCACAGTGAAAATCTTTTCTATAGCAAACTTCACTTTACTTAAGACAGAGGTGGTAAGTTTCACAGCCCCCCACGCTAAAGGATAACAGTGTCCAAGATGCAGGAACCTTTACAAATGCACTCTATGAGCACCTACAAGGATGCATGGATCGTGCCATCTCTAGCAAAACCAAGACTCACTCCCCTAAGAGAAGGAAACCAGTCTGGTGGACCCCTGCCATAAACAGGCTATACAACAGAAGGAGGAAACTAGTTCAGAAAAAAAGCAAATCCCAAGAAGGAAAGACATCCCTGATCAGTATCAGTAAGAAAATAAGGTCCCTCATAAAATCCTCCAAGGCTAACTTCGAAAGAAAAATAGCCAAGGATTCGAAAGATAACCACAAAGCCTTCTTTAGCTATGTCAATAATCTAAGTGGCAACTCACAGATATGCTCTGAGCTAGTGCAAAATAGCACAAAATATACTGAACCTACTTATATTGCCAACATCCTGGCAGAGAGATTCAGTGCAAACTTCACCCCCCTCTCACCCCCAAAAGGGCCCACAACAATACCGGAAAAGTGTAGTGTCCCAGAAATCACAGATGCACAGGTGAAAACTGCCCTTTCAAAAGCCAAAAGCACAGTGTCAATGGTGCCAGATGGTGTCCCAGGCTGCATCTTGCAAGAACTACAGAATAAACTAATCCCCCACCTAAACACACTGCTCAACCTCAGCCTCTCCACAGGCTACGTGCCCATAGAATGGTGCACAACAACGATTATTCCGCTCCACAAAGGAGGGGCCACAACAGACCCTGGTAACTATCACCCGATAAGACTGACTAGCCTGGTCTGCAAGGCTATGGAGTGCATCATCATGGAACTCATTAACAAAGACATTGGGAACCTCCAAACACTTGACCTGACCCAGTTCGGCTTTGTTAAGGGCAGATCATGCCTACTAATCCTGGTTGACTTCTTCGAGACAGTCACCAAGGCCAATGATGAGATGAAGGTAGTTCACACAGCCTACCTTGACCTTGCCAAGGCTTTTGACACCATTCCCCATTCAGGAATTATAAAACCTCACCAGTCTGAACATAAACCCCTACGTCAAGAGATGGGTTGCCAACTGGCTTACAGACAGAACTCACACGGTAAGAATAGTGGGCTCCAGGTATGACTCTAAACCAGTCACAAGTGGTGTCCCACAAGGCTCGGTCCTGGGACCCCTACTGTTTGGCATATACTTCACAGAAGTACAGGCAAACACAGGAGGACTATAGCTAACCAAGTTCACCGATGACTGCAAACTAGGAGCCATAACTGACTTTCCGGCTGACACGGACATTCTCCAAAAGGGCCTTACTGAGATGGACACCTGGTGTCAAAGTCATGGTCTTAAGCTAAATGCCAAAAAATGCATAGTCATCCCGTTTGGGAATAACAAAACACCCATGAATAACCACATAAGTGGCAGCCCCCTTAATTCAGAAGAGGTAATAAAAGATCTGGGGACCCAGGTAGATAGTAATCTCTCCTTTGACAATCATATTGCCAAAGTAGTTAGGAAATCCTTCCATGTAGCCCATCTAATTACTAAAGGGTTCACATCTAGAAATAAAGAGGTTATAGTGCCCCTCTACTCGTCACTCATCAGACCCATCATAGAGTACAATGCCCCATTGGGATGTACCTCACAAGACACTTCAAACAGCTGGAAAGACTACAAAAGTACCTCACCAAGAGGATTACTGGCCTCAAGCATATGTCCTATGCAGCCCGACTGGAAAAACTCCAGCTGTACTCAGTGGGATATCGCTTACTCAGAGGTGATCTCTGCTTGACTTACAAAGCCATGTCCAACTCAGAATTGATGGACATGCACCAGCTAAAGAAATCCAAGTCACTGCGAGCCACTCACTCTAGTGAGCTAAACCTCACCACAACAATAAATAAAACATGCTGGAGGGATAGATTCCTGTCACAGAGACTCCCCATGCTTTGGAACAAAATTCCTAACTACATTAGGCAGAGCCCCTCACTAACACTCTTCAAGAGAAACCTTGATGAGTGGATGGGGTAACAGAAAATACACCCCTGGGATCACTTCATTGGCTGTTCTTGACAGAGGCTCAGTTAATTAATCAATGGGGCGGCGAACACTGACACACTCTGGCTAGGCTTATAAATACCCTCGGGCAGATAGCCTAGTACTAACCTATGACCAACTCTGTGCTGCTAAATGACTGTCATATAAATGCATCATCATTTCTTTCGGTATTAACAATGTTCCGGCTTATTATGACATACCCCCACCCTAATGACCAGTTCTGTATTGATAAACCTGGGAACAAACGCAGACTGCAACATGTGTCTGCTGTGGTGAGGAAGGTTTTCTACATCTTGCATCAGATTAGCAAAGCCATTGCAGCAATATAAAATTCAGTTCTAAATACCCTATAACGATCCCTCCTCAGGCCTACTCCTGAATATAATGCACCCTTTGCAATGTAGTGTAACAGACACCTTCAGAAACTTGGCAGACCTCAGAGATTTACAATACTATAAATCAGGGTGTCAAATGTGTCTAATAAGGGCAGATTGATGTAACTGTCACTGTACCCAGCAGGATATAGACTGCTTCAAAGTGACTTATGTATGCCTTAGAGTGCTATATCTGACCCAATTGTGATGGAAATTTTGGCCCTACATATATTATTTGGGAATACAGTCATGTGTTCAAGGGCCTCAATGTAGACTGACATATATAGGACATGCTGGAGAGACAGCTACATCTCGCAAAGGTTGCCACTCCTGTGGAATAGGCTTAAAAATCATGTCAAGCTGAGCACCTCCATGACACTTTTTCATCACAACCTGGATGACATGATGTGAAACTATTAATCTTGCCCATACATGATATCTGACATCAAATTTTATATTGTGATTTAATGGCTAGGCTTCTAAACACCATCAGGTCAATAGCCTAGTAACATCCTATGTACCTATGAAGCTATGGTGATGTACATCCCAGAAATACTGTTGTAGTACTGTTTTGTTGAGAGTTGACTACAGTGCATACTTAAAATTCTGATATCTGAATCTGATGATGTGACTTCTGATGTGCACTAAAATTCTGTAATAAAAATCATTACATGGAAAATTTCAGATTGTATGATACAAATTTTGGTTATTAACCTCACAACTCTTACTAGAGCATCCACTGTAAAGTAGTGAAATGATGGTAGAATCTGTATAACTGTCCAATTACAATATAACTGACATGAGCAATCATCAGTTCAACACCATACATGCAGATGTAATCATCATTTATCTAATTAGTCACCCTGTACATCAGACATATAGCTTTACTATCCCTGAATCCAAAAGCTAGAAAACCGGGATATTGCACAGTTATGATCACTTGCACAGAATGCTGCGTGGGGGTGCAGGAGCCCTAGACTGGGACCATGAAAATGTGAGTGCCTCTAGATGCCCTCAGTGTAACATTGATGTGAGTGTTTGCTTGCACATAGCCAAGCTCAGTGCTAGATCTAAGTGTCTGGATGTTGTACAGATGAGAGCCATGCATGGTAGAGTTAACAGTTCATCATAGTTACCCCTGACCATGAGAACTGGCTCTACCAGGAGTTGCAGTGAAACCTCCAAGACCAAGTTCAGCTTCAGGGCTACTACCTGCAGTTGAGTGATGTCTGCTGGACATGCTCCCTTCATGGGAATGCCCAGGACCTTGACCCCATGGCCTGTCACTTCTGGGATGTAAACAGCACACTCCCTGATGGAGCAGTGGAAGTACTGCCACTACAGGAGTGTGTTCTGACATGGCCACGTTGGCTCACAGCAGATATAGTTGCTGATCTATGCCCACAAAGCTGACATTTCCCTCCCAGCAGATGTTCCATCACAGACAACGTGTGTTCCATGACAGATACTCCACATTCCATCATAGACACACCTGACTACAGTGTGTTATTCATGTGATCCATGAAATCAACAACACGGCAGAGGCAGTCACAGATATCAGACTGTGCCACATCTAGAACCCTGAGCATTTGTCTGGAGTGCCTTTCTGAATGTGCCTGTACCTCCATGATGACCCTAAACATATGTTGCATTACACATGAAGAGACACCTGTACCAAGTGGAGGAGGGACAGCAGACCTACTCTGAGTACCCCTATCAAGCCTCCTGTGTGGCACCTCACCAACAGTTTAGCTACAGCCAGAATCAACAGGATCTGAAGAAGCAGCAGCTACACTTCCCTAGTCAATGTCCTGTTCCTCCACCTGTCCAATATTTGTGATCTCATTGGACTGGGGATGTGTGGGTGTACTGGCTGTGTACGGTGAAACTCAGGGGTCACTGACTGTCAACCTCTGTGTCAGATTCAGCCTCTGCAACACTTGACTGTGCCTTATTTTGGTCACCATCATCATTAGAGTCTGACGAGACACTGACATCAGGTGGCGCAGAGGATACAGAACTACTTCCATGATCACATGTGATAAAAGGAAGAAACATGGGAATACATTAATACCTGCACTACTATGCTGCAATATATGTTAAGCAATTTAGACTGCCATCACTATTACAGGCATTCATACCTCTCCACCTCTTAAGAGCAAGAAATCTGGATAAAGCCATGAATAATGGGTGGACAAACATCCAAGAATAGGTACAAGTTTTGAAATATTGCTCTTACAAACCTAGAAAGTAATAGAATGACAGGTTTTGCTTTAGCATCACAGTTCTGATGGGTATGAAGTCTGAAACCCAGATGTATCTCATTATTGTATATCTTCAGTCTTTAATGACTTGTCAATAATTTGTCAGAAAATCACTATGATATGAACTATGAGCCAGAAATATGAGTCAAAAATCTGGGCATTCAGCAAAAATCTGTACAGTTAATAGGTATGCAGACAACAGAGCAACACATACCCGGCCTGAGTGGACACATTATTAGATAGCTTGGTATTTATCTACAGTACTGACATAAATGTATCATGCTTACCAACTGCAGGAGCCCTATGTCTCTGAATTTCTGAGAATCTTGAAATTAGTAAAGGAAGAGGTTATGGAAACAGCACCACAATTAACAGGGAGGTCATACCTTTACTAATCTATATCTGTAGTAACTCAAATGTTAACAAAAACGTGACTGACAACTTCAAAATAACCTTAAAACTGCACCCATCTTAAATTCCCCCACCCACAAAACAACTTGACACATACATATATCAACTATGGACACTATTTCAGAATGCCACAGTATTCTGATGATGATCTAACAAAGCATACCTGGAAGCTCCTTTTGGGATGCAGGAGTGATGTCCACATCCAGAACATACTCGGTCATTGATTGCTGGGAGCTGTTCTGTGTGACAATGGTGCCAGGAATTCTTCTGTGGCAGTGAGAGGGGGTTCTGCAGCAGGCCCGCCACTGGTGATCTGGCAATCAATTACCACTGTAGCTACATGCCACCTTGCAGCTGTTATCATATCAGTGGCTCTGTGATGCACCTGCAGATAAGTACAGCTGTGTCATCCAATATCATTTATGTTGTGGACTAATTCGTCCCACAGGGCTGTACACTGAGCCATACTGGCCCACCCTCTGGACAGCAATACTGCATGATGTTGACATAAGACCTCTATGATGAGGTCATTCTCCACCTTGGTAAATGGTGGCCTACATCGAACAGACATTTTCTGTCCAGAAAGACAAAAAAATTATAATACATACAAGGATCACATAAGTACAAAAAACTATTTACAGATAAAGCAGTTCAGGAAGGCCTTCAGTATTCCCCACTTGATAGACCTTAATATTCAACAGTGCTCAAAAACTAATGGGGGAGGATACCAAACAATTAGAGTAACGAGAAACATCTCCTTGTGTGGGCATAACAGATACTCAACTATGCTCACCCACCCAAAATAACAGTACATTCTAGTTTGTGCCATAGCAGGAACTCATCTTTGTTCCCCCTCCATACAAAATAACAGGCTAAGGACCAATTGTGCTAACCAAACAACTGTGAAATGCTTAAAGTACTATCAAAGGACCTTTCCATGAAACGTGTGCATAGTTATCATAACATTATAAATTCAACTTATTCAACATCCTTTGTACCTCTGAAATGGCTTGAAAAACCAGGCCATGCCATGATTATAGCTCTAAAAATGCATATAGATTTACTTCACATTATTCTTAACTACATTACAGCATATGCATTATGTAGGTGACAAAATGAATACATACATGCTGGAGTGCAATACTCCACTGTACAGATATACTGGACAAAATTAGTGTGTCACTGAGTAAAACAATGCAATAACTCTCATCCACATCAGTCTGCCTAGCTACATGTTTGCCTTTTTATAATGGAGTACATTATTTATTTATTTGCATTTGATAACTGGGTAGTGTCCAACTAGACCAGAAGCCCATTTTCAGTGGAGACCCGAGGAGAAAAGTTCCAAGAAAGATTGCATAATTATACATTTGTACATATGACAGTTACAATAGGAGTTCAAACACAAGTTCCTTGACATTGTATGTAAAATCATATAATAATGGTAGTACAATAAGCTTATAATATTCATACAGACAATATATATATATATATATATATATATATATATATATTGTTTTGTTTTGTTTTTCAGGATAAAAATATCACAAACTGAAGCTGAGAAGGCTCAATTGCCAAGAAATATTGACAATGGGTGGTGAAGAGAAGGAAGTTATACAGTAAGGGGTTAAATTAGTTACAATTAATTACATTAGTAATGGATTGCATCTGTCTTGGTCTGTGCTTCAGAGATGCTAATTACAACATAAGCAGCTGAGCTGCATGCTACTCAACCAATCTTGTGGAGCTAGTCAACAAGATATAAGCAGCCATGTAGACTCCATGCAGTTTTTTATGCAGATTAGGAAAATAGTGGAGTACAGACACAAAGTAATCACAGACAGATTGTTAGTAGCTGCTGCTTTTTTATCTCATTCACTCCAGAGCAGCTCAGAAAATGTTGCCTGCTTACTTCCACCACAGGAACAACAGTGCAGCCTGAGCTCATTTTCAAATAATCCATTTGTAATACCATACCAAAAACAAAATGTTCATACCTCTTTAACCATAACAGCTAGACTAAAAATGTAACTTTGAAAGTTGTTCAGAAAAACTGACCTTTCCAACAGTATAAATGTTGATAGTGTGTATCTAAGTCCTTATTAAATATTTGCAAGGAATGTTGATATTATACATATTTTTTACTTTTTTGGATAAACAAATCACATTATCTTGGTGAATGAACCTTGTAGACCCATACCATTTGTAATTAATTTGTATGAATGTCAGCTTTAAAATGATACCTTGACCATTACTGTGTGGTGCTCCTTTACTGAGATATTCACAGAAATATGATTAATATTATATTTCTCATAATTCATAATTAAAGCATTATTTCTCATCACCTGTAAGAAGCAGATATTACATATCAGCATACAAGTGGTGTGGCTCAATGTCAGCTTCAAAATGATGCAATATACGTGTTGTCACCATACCATGGGCATCTTCTTCTTCTTCTTTCGGCTTTTCCCGGTTAGGGGTCGCCACAGCGGATCACCTGTCCGCTCATGATTGGCAGTGGAGTTTTTACAGTGTCGAGTTGCCAGCCTGGTGCCCAACCTTCCACAGAAAGCACACACATGCACACACACCTAGGGCCAATTTAGAGTGTCCAATCCACCTACTGCATGTCTTTGGGATGTGGGAGGAAATCGGAACACCCGGAGGAAACCCACACAACCACAGGGAGGACATGCAGACTCCGCACAGAAGGCACCCCAGCCGAGGATCGAACCTTAGAACCTCTTGCTGTGAGGCAACAATGTTAACCACTGCACCACCATGGCCATAATAATGAGAAATATGGCAAATGTATAATTTTTATAATCCTACAAGACTAAACAAACTGTGATGTCTGTACATGTGTACAGCATACAGACACAGTTCTTTTACCAAGTTCTAAGTACTAATATCATCTTCAAAATGAGATAATACTTATCATGTTTACATCTTCCCTAGCAAAGTTATTTAACAAAATATGAAAAATATCATAACTTTCATAATCTAAGACCTAAACAGACTGTGATATCTGTACATGTGTACAGTATACAGACACAGTTTCTGTGCCATGTTTTAAGTACTAACACTGTCTGCAAAATGAGGATTTACTTAGAACATTGACATGTTCTTTAGCAAAGTTATTTACTGGCATATGAAAAAAATCATAATTGCCATAACCTAGGTCCTAAACAAACTGTGATATATGTACATGTGTACAGTATACAGACACAGTTTCTGTGCCATGTTGTAAGTACTAACACTGTCTTCAAAATGAGGTATTACTTAGCAAGTTGACATGTTCCCTAGTAAAGTTATTGACCAAAATATGAAAAAAGTAATAATTTTGATAACCTAAGTCCTACACAAACTGTGATAGTTGTACATGTGTACAGCATACAGATGCGCTTCTTTTACCATGTTGTAAGAATTAAGACTGTCATCAAAATGAGGTATTACTTAGTGCAGTGACATGTTGCCTAGCAGAGTTATTCAACAAAATATGAAAAAATATAATAATTTTCATAGCCCAAGACCTAAATAAACTGTGATGTCTGCACATCTGTACAGCACTCAGACACAGCTTTTTTATCATGATGTAAGTACTAATACTGTCTTCAAAATGAGGTATTACTTAACACATTGACATGTTCCCTAGCAAAGTTATGATTACAATTTTCTTCTGTGTTGTAAGTAGTGAAAAAGGTTTTCATGAAATAGACTTTTACTTACCGTCCTGGTCCTACTTGGTCATGGTTGTTTTCCATCTTTTGTCAAGAGGTGCATGTTGCCAGTATATCATGCATAGCTGCCATCATACCATTGTGCAGATCAGTCAAGAACAGGTCAACATCTTCATTTAGGTGAACTCTGTCATTTCTGAAAAGGTGAATATCTTCTGCAGTGATGCTGTTATGGCTGATTGTTGATCCGCCAAACCTGTGCATCCGCCAAACCTGTGCATCCAGCCAAGCACAAATCCATTCTGTAACCATCTGGCCTTGTGCACTGCCAGTTGGCTATTTGCATGTCTCCAGTTCTGGTGAGGAATTATGTCAGACCACACAAAATGACAACATGGCCATCATGACTGCATGCATTCAAAAATCTCTTTGATTTGAAACTGTAGCTCTTTAAGTGAATGAGTTATGACATAATTCCCTACAATGTGCAAGACAAGAATGAGAGGCTTAGGTTAGCTGGAGCACTTCTCTTCCAACACCTGCAGAAGTCCACCCCCAGTGCATAGCTCTTCTTGCAATCCAGTGTACCTTCACACTAGATGTGGGGAAGCACAAGTTGTAGTATTTCTTATTTAAGGAGGCATGGCTGGCAGCTCAGTGAACATAGGAATGGCCACACACCAACATGCTCACTTGTCAATTCCCCTGCTCTTTAAGCCATGTCACTGTCGCAAGGTAGAAGTACCTGCACAGGGAAGAAATGCAAGTCAGTTACTGATGATGTTTGATGGATTTATTGCATTACTCCTACACATATATGTATATAATATACATTACCTTGTTTGCCTATTCATATCTTCGCTACTATCCACAAAGGCATTATTCTTTTGCTAAGCATCATTATTTGCAAAGATAATGCAGAGGTACATAGCCAACAACCAGGAAAGCAGCAACTCACACACAAAAAGCAGAAATCATTGTAAACAGCGACATTCTTGCCCTAGCCAAAATAGTACATGAGTGGAAACTGACAAGGGGGCTACAGAAAGGGCACATGTAAAGAGAAAAAGCAGGGTAAGGACTGCCACTCATCTAGTGAACCCAGGACAGGAATGGGACTTCAGTGGCACTTGAGGGCATCTGATATGTCCCATACTTGTGCTGGCTACCCACTTAGACTGCTGATACTGACACTGTCTCACAACCTCCTTCAGTGACTGCAGTCTGCCTTACGTCTGCCTTTTCCCTTTACATGTGTCCATTCAGCAATGGACATAAGGAATCAAAGGGGGGGATACTGTAATGTCTCTTTCCCTGACCTATGTACATTTACTTTTCCAGATGGGAGGAGAGTGACAGGAAAGCCACACAAAGAGCATACGACAAAAGAAAAAGACTGACCGAGACCTTTTCTTTTTGCAGGTGGCCTTTCAGGAAGGGACAGAAGGCATGGCAGTGGCACCCTTGAAACCATGCATATCCAGGAAAGCAGCAGAATGGGACTGAGCTGAGGAGTCTCCAAGTTCCCCACTGCCATCCAGGATGATCCCAAGATTCATGGTGTGCAGATGTGACACCCAGTGACACACGCAGTATTCAGCACCAGAGCTGAGGATTCTCCAAGTTCCCCAGTGCCAGATGAGTACATAACTTGATTTCTCTTGTACATTTGATACTTTGCCTTTCCTGCTGTCAGCAATTCACAAGACCTTTATGGCCATAGTACTCAATGAAGCATTCAAGACACAGGTTGATCTTGCAAAATAGCACATCTGCATGATGGTTCAGCACATTTACCCTTGCTAGCACAGTTTTTGCATAGTGATTTCTGCCATTTCACTAGAAAGCATGAGTCATGCTCAAATTGGCTCATGGCCTCTAAGACAGTAATCTCAGTGTATCTTTTCCTCTTCTTGTAACTTGCAAGGAGGTGCAAGCCTAGGTTCCTTCAGAACTATAACTGTGTTACTGGAATATTGCATCCAGAGTGTGACAGTTGATGGTGGCTGTTACTTTCATGAAATAAAATGGAAGCATTGGCTATGGTCACATCCCATAAGAACCAGAACACGTACAGCCACCATTTGCGGGCCTTTCTGGCAGTTGGACACTGTGTCCTGAACTGATCTGCTTTGTCCATCCCATTCGTGTAAGAGTTGTACAGGTTTACAACTGGTGGACATGGCACTGATGCTTTTGTTCATCATGCTTTCTCCTGTGTGTGGTAGGGACTGACAAGGTTGGGTTATTGTTAGTTGACAGGAGAAATAATGGGTTGGTATCCTTCCATTCAGTAGCCAGCAGTGGTCTACTCTGCAACTGCTTGTACTACCTTTGAGGTGCTTTACCAACGACCTGTCTGTTGAATGTTAGCGGCCATCCTGACTTATTGGTGCACATGGTTCCACAGCACTATAGACCAACTTGCAGCAATTCTTCTGCCAGTGGGACAGAGGTAAAGAAGTTATCAAAATAAATGTGATGCTTCTTACCAATCAGTCCCCTAGTTAAGTCAACCATAGTTTGGTGTGCCAGTCCAACCTATGCATTCTGGTTTGCTTTTCCAGTGTATACCTGGAATTCCTGTATGTACCCATTAGTAGAGTCTGCCAACACCCACACCTTAATGCCATACCTCTCTAGCTTACCAGGCATAAACTATCTAAATGTCAAATGTCCACGGAAGCCGACCATGGCTTTATCTACAGGCACCTCATGATGCACATTGTACTGTGTCCTGCACCTCATCCTGACTATCATGGTCAGGTTCACCATTAGTGTTCAGGTCTGCTGTGGGAAGTCACAGTGGTCTGTCTGGAATAGCTGAGACAGGGGCAGCATCCATATCACAGGCAATGGCCTTCTCACATAGACGTGCGAGTGGAATCTCATTGTCTGTGTCATAATCTTCATCTTCACTCTGGTTGGCATTACATCATGGCTGGAGGTCCATACCCATGTCTGAATCATTGCTACTACCATCAGAGTCTGTTTCCTCACCCAACAAGTGAATGTTGCTTGATTTCTCCTCAACAGATGGCATCTTCATTGGAGGACATGCTGCTTTTCACTGGAAACTACAGCTGACAAATACAACAGTATAGAACATTCTAATGTTATTTACCTGCAGAGGGGCAGTTGAAAAGCAACACAGCGGCACACTGTATAGTGACTGTGTGATACAGAACACTACTACATGATATTATGTTCCATTGAAGTAGTTCAACAAATATGAACCATGTGACCACAATGGGTACATTAATGTGTGTCTTAAAAATTGGAACATAACAGAAAGAAACAGGTGGGGAGTTGAAATGACTCCACATAGACAGAAACCCAAATTTGGCTTGTGCATTCATCAATGTGATAAAGACTTCTACTTATGTGAATAACAGTGGCTGCTGCTGAGAGTTTTACCTGACAAGTGAGAATGACTCAGTGTTATATTGTAACTGCACATATTGTAAACTAATAATGTGATAATAACTTGCATTCCATTACTGCAATGTTCTGCATGCTCAGACAAAGGTGATAACTGATGCACATAACCTGTTGAGTAGACATTCATTATATTCCTGGTGCAGGTGTTATATAACACAGTCATTACCATCTGTTAGGGGAAGACCAGAGTAATTCAGTAAAAAATAGTATAATACTTATACATTAGTGACCCCTTCCTTCCACCTAAATTCTACATGTGACTGACAGAGCCAAGAATATTTCCCAAAATATATGGTTGCTCCATGCTGGTACTAGTGTGGAAGTAGTAACATTGCTCTCACTGAGCCAACTACTGAGCAGAATCAGATGCAGAAATACAGTCAAAAATATCTCAATTATCTGGTTGATCCATGTAAGACTTATTCTAAAAGCAGTAATTCATTTTATCTCACCTAACCATCCCTGTGGTTAGAATAAGACACAGAAGTGAAAAGGCAGAAATATTGCCCAGAATATCTGGTTGAGCAATGCCAAAAATCGATTATAAAAAAAAATATATATATATATATATCACTAAGCCTTTCATCCCACCCAAACATGTTTAGACTGCATGCACAATACTGTTTCTTGACCTAAATTTTGTAGATTCATAGATTAGTATATAGGTTCATACATTAGTATTAGGCTAACTGCCATAGTGGGCTATTTTAAGCCTAGACAGTTACCCCATGTGAGAATCAAACCTTGCACCTTGTGTTTGTAAGGTAAACACCTTAAACAGTATGCCAACCTCCTACCCCTGTAGCATACTCTTGTGTCTGAAAATGCATATGTTTGTTATCATATTCTTGTATCTGACAATATGTTTTGTTCATGTGTTATGAACATGTCTTATGTGATCCTTTTCAACCATGCTGTGCCTGCAAGTGGTCCATTGAGATCAGTGTAGTAGCCTGGTAAACATAAAGTAAATAAATAAATAAAATGGCCAAATGGATTGTCCAATTATGAAAAAGCTTTTCCCTGACACACTAATGAATTATTTTCTGGAGTAACCCCTTCAGTTGTTTGTGTTGTGTATGCACAAGCACAAAAGTGACACAATGAAGAGGTGGAGCTAAGATGCTCTACTGAAAGCAGCATATTTTCCGAGCTCTCTTAAACTATTGCAAAATACGGGAAAATAATTATTCTTTCTTAACAAAACTTGTCAAATATCACTAATAAGAAACTAATACTCAGAACCTGCAACTTTAGTGAAATTTTAGGGTCTATATTAAATAGACGAAATTTCAAAATCTCGAACGCTCACATGAGTGGAAATGCAGGAAATCAAAATCGCTATTGTGGGGGGGGGCTGCACCCCCTGCTAAATATATATTCCAACTCCAAGATCGCACTACAGTGAGGAAAGGACAAATATTCCAATCTTCACTGTACTGCGATCCAAAAAAACAAACACTGAGTTCCTGCATTTCCGCTCATGTGAACATTCGACATTTTGAACTTTTGTTGATCTAAAGTAGACCCAAATTTTATAGATATCTTCCTGTCAAACTACACTGAAGACATTTATACTCTGAGAAAATTAGCAGCACTAAGAACTTACACTCTGAAACTTCCTGAAGAAGGAACTGCAGCTGGTGTCTACCACTTTACAGTAAATGTCTCTCTAAAAGTGGATAACTTCAAAGAAAACCAAGAACATCTCAAAGAAAGCTGCCAGAAGCAAACAGATGTCCTTAAAGAAATGGTCCAACAACATCAGTTAAAAATAACTGATATACAGACATCCTTAACTGATATAGATGGTGGATTAACAGAAGATGAAACTCAAAATGAATTCTTTCTCAAGCAAAATACATGGCTATTCAAGAAAATGGCTGATTTGGAAAACAGGGAAAGAAGGACAAATATTAGAATTTTTGGATTATCCAAAAAAAGTGAAGGTGAGGACATTATCTCTTTTTAAATACTTGGATACCAAAAATTTTAAACTTACAGGAAGGTTTTTCATACGGAATTGAAAAAACAGAGCAATAGGGAAGCCAATTACCTCCCAGATCAATTGTAATAAAATTCATGTCTGATTTAGACAAAGAACTAGTGCTCAGAACTGCCTGGAGAAAATGCCCCTTGAAGTATAAGCAGAGCCAGATCAGGTTTGAAAATGACTATTCCACCACAGTGCTTGATTTGAAGAATAAATGCTGGCCACTTATAAAACTACTCAAGTAGAATAACATCAAAGCACAATTCACCTATCCAGCAAAAATTAAAATCACTCTGGCTGATGAAGTGAGAACTTTTAACAACATAGAAGAAGCTTCCCTTTTCGTCCAAAAAAAATAAAAACAACATAATAACTATAGTGGAGGAAATGGACTGCTCTACTCCTTCTCTGAAAATATCCCCAAAAAAGAATACTTGGTTGGATGTTAAAAAGAAGAAACAAAAGACAGCCTCCACAGCAGCTAATATTGTCAATTCTCTCAAAGTATCAACTTCTAAATGATTTATGTATTAATTACTATGTCATAACCTATTGCATTTAATTCTACTTCATCATTAACAAATATCAAGGCTCAAACCTATTAATAGCAACATAATGGGCAGATACATTCATCCTATTACTATTGGAAACAGGTATTTAATATTTAACATTTCTAAATAACTTGTTAAAATTTAGTATTAACCACTAAATGCTGAAAAAACATTCACAATAATGTTCATATTCATGCTATCTGACGTAAATAACAATAACTCTGCAAGATTTATAACCAAAGAACAAAGTTTTATTTAAACAGTTTAACGTGTGTGTGTGTGTGTGTATGTGTGTGTGTGTGTGTGTGTATGCGCATGTGTGTGTGTATGCGCATGTGTGTGCATGTGTGTGCGGGCATGCGTGCGTGTGTGTGTTTGATATTAGTAAAGGTTCTTTTATATTTAACCAAGTACTGCCATAAGAAGCAACATCTATCACAATCATTAGCATAATACTTGTTCACACTGCCTTTAACTTGTCACTTTTATGAAGTATCTAGTTTATTGTTTGATCCCTTTAGAGAATGTAAAATATGTTAATCATACACATAGAAATCTATTATATGTAATCAGAATGCTGGAGAGGGGAAAGGAAAATATTCCTACAAAACAAACTCCTAACCTATAATTTAAACATTAATTTATTGTTCTGCTACTTAAAATATATTTCCTAAGAAAATAGAAGTGATTATTACACTGTTTCATGCTTTAAGAACTGATAACTGTAAATAAAAGGCTTTTTACTTTATTCAGCTTCATTTACTTCATACACTTTATTTTCAACCTTTTTCCCCTTTTCACTCAAAATCAAAAGTTTCCATTTCTAGCAAAGAGGTGAAGTTTTTTACATACCTCATGAGAGCCCATGAGCTCCTGTTCTTTTGCTTACTCCCTGCTTAGTAGTTCAGGCTGAGGCCTCGTTCACTGTTTTGAAAGGAAGTAAGGGGAACTTTTCAGCAGATGTACCTCCCAAGCTTACAGTGTACATTTCGCCCCCCCTGTGAAATAAATAGCATCTAGATGCATGGGAAATACTAATAGAAGTAAATTCAATCACTATAATACATTTATAGCTAGACTGTGTAAATGAAAACTAGTTTTAATGCACTACATGCAGCAGAAACTCAAGATTTAATTAAAGTGAACAGAGAAACACAGCACATAAGAAAGCGCTTTGGAATGACTCTATAATTATCTGCATTTAAAGAAACATTGCATTAAAATATGACTTTTATTTAATGGATTCACTTATGCAGTTTACTGAATTACAATAATTATATTGTGGAATGTGCATAGGTGTGTACTAGGCTAATGGCCTTCGAGCCTTTACAAGCCTAGCCCATAGGTTTACCCTGGAATCATACCACCCAACCTTAGTTCCCAGTGCCTCTGTCGATTAAAGCCACTGGAGTGATACCTGGGGTGAATTTTCTATTTCCCATCCACTCATCAAAATTTATCTTGAAGACAGCCAGTGAGGTGCTCTGTTTGACATGTATGGGAAGTCAATTTCATAGCATGGGCAGTCCCTGGGTTATGAACCTGTCCCTCCAGCATGTTCTGTTGATTGTGGTAATGAGGTTGAGTTCTCTGGTGCATGTGGTGTGGAGAGATTGAGATTTCTTTAGATGTAGCATTTCCAACAGAGCTGGGTCAGACATGGCTTTGTATGTCAAGCAGATATTGCCTCTAAGCAGGTGATATGAGACAGGTAATAGTTGGAGTTTTTTGAGTCTGTCCATATAGGACAATTATTTAGGGCCTAGGATCCACTTTGTGAGGTACTTTTGTGGCCTCTCCAGTTGTTGCAGCTGTTTAGTGAGGTACATGCCAAATGGGGCATTACACTCGATGATTGGTCTAATGAGGGAAGAGTAGAGAGAGAGATGATGGCCTCTTTCTTCCTGGATGCAAAATGTTTAGTAATGACATGTGTCACATAGAAGGACTTTCTAACTACAGTGGCGATGCAGTGATCAAAACAGAGGTTTCTGTCGACCTGTGTTCTCAGATCTCTTATAACGCCTTCTGTGTTCAGTGTACTACCATCGATGTGGTAATTCATGGGAACTGGGTTTTTCCCAAAGGGGATGATGACACATTTTTTGGCACTGAGCTTAAGGCCATGGTTCTGACACCAGTCGTTGGTCTCAGTGAGGCCTTTCTGTAGGATGTCAACATCACTTGGGGAGTTAATAATAGCTCCCAACTTGCAATTGTCTGTGAACTTTGGAAGCCAGAGTCCCTTCGTGTTGGCCTGGACTTCAGAAAAGTAGATACCAAACAGGAGAGACCCAGGTCTGAACCCTGTGGGACTCCACTCGTGAATGGTCAGCAGTCTGACTTGGAGTCAGCTACTTTCACACTGTGGGTTGTACCTGTAAGCCAGTTTGCAACCCACCTAGTGATATAGGGGTTGACGCCTAGCTTAGTGAGTTTTTCTATGATTCCTGAGTGGAGAATGGTATCAAAGGCCTTGGCTAAATCAAGGTAGGCTATATGAACCACCTTGCCTTCATCCACAGCTCTGGTGACTGACTCAAAGGAGTTGACCAAGTTGAGCAGGTATGATCTATCCTTCACAAAACCAAACTGTGTGGGATCCAGAATTTGGAGATTCCCTATATCCTTGTTTATTAGGTCTATGATGATTTGTTCCATAGCTTTGCATATCAGACTCATCAAACTAATGGGGAGATGGTTCACAGGGTCAGCAGTTACTCTTCCTTTGTGGAGAGGGATTACTGCAGCAGTGTGCCATTTGGTAGGGACAAAGCCTGAGGTGAGGCTGTGATTGAACAGGGCACACAGGTGAGGTGCCAGTTCACTCTGTAGTTTATGTAGAACACAGCCAGGGATATTTCAGGTCCCATATAAGCAGTATTCTTGGCCTTGGACAGTGCTGTTTTAACCTGTACAGCAGTAATACTGGGTGCCTGTAAATCTACTGGTATTATGACTGGTCCTTGGGGGAAGAGGGGTAAAGTCGGCACTGAATCTGTCTGCCAGTATATTGGCAATATCTGTTGGCTTGGTAGAGGAGGTACTATTGTGCAGTAGCTCAGAGCAAATCTCGGTATTGCTGTGGAGATTCTTTACATAACTATAGAAGGCCTTGTGGTTGTCTTTACTATCTGCTACAATTCTGATTTAATAGCTAGCTTTAGAGGATTTGATGAGGGATCTCAACTTTTTGTTGAGGCTGATAGGGGAGTTTTTCCAATCTTGGGACTTCACCTTCTACCGCATCAGTTTCCTCCTTCTGTTGGTTCTATTGGGTATGGCGAGATCCATGCATTTGGGTAGGTGTTCGCACAGTGCATTGGTGTATGATTCGGTGGTCATGCAACTATTCTCCATTTGTGTGGGTGCCGTTAAGTTAGCCAGCTCTGTTTCAATAGCCCAAAGTTAGCTTTGGGGAAGTTTTCATGGTGATTACCTTTGCAGGTGGGGGGATGTGAATTTCCAAGATGATTAGTTTGTGGTCGGATCTAACCAGGGAGGAGTTGACTATTGGTGTAGAGCAAAAAACACACCACTCCACATCAGTAAACAGTTGGAAAAAAAGCTTTACTGGTGTATCCAACTGTTTCCTGGTGTGGAGTGGTGTGTTTTTTACTTTGTTTGCAGTCATGGTGTCATTTTATTGATGTAGAGCAACAGTCACCCATGTTAGTAATGACCACGTCAAGGATGTTGCTACCTCTAGTGGGGGTAAGAATGAGCTGGTCCAGGGCATTGGAATTAATGAATTCCAGGAAATGTTGGGCAAGTGTATTGGTAAATGAGTAGTTTTCCCAGTTAATGGAGGGGTAGTTGAAGTGGCCCAGTATGAGAGTGTTAGTTTGGACCCTAATATTCTCCAGTGTACTTAGGAATGTGGAGTGTGAGACTTGAGACATGGTTGGGGACCTATAGCAGGCTATGACTTGAATCACTGTCTTACCCAATGTTAGCTCCACCTGAAGTATCTCAGATGCATTATGTTGGGCTACCAGTCTGGAGGTATGTGCATCCTTTATGAATATGGAAACGCCACCACCTTTGGAGGTTTGTTCCACATTCTGGGGCTGAAAGGTGTGGCATGAGTTATAGCTTGGTAGTGCAGGGGTACTTTCTGCTGTCTTGAAGCAGGTCTCTGTTACAGCACAAATGTCGATGTTCTCCATTTTAAGGAATGCTTTGAGCAGCATAACCCTTAGACTGCATTTGTTTGTAGCTGTTATGGTGGTAATTTGATCTTTGGAACACTGCCTAAAAAGGCACTACAGGGGTGGCAAGAATCTTGGCCAGTATCCAGAAGCCCAGGGGTGACAGATGCAGGCTATCTCTGGCAAAGCATCAAGGTCTGTCAGTCATGTCATCCCAAGCAGACAGATACTGGATCCTTTAGACTCACACCAGAAACTTAGCCAGTTGTTGAAATCAATCATTTTCTGCTTGTACTGTGGTATCATTCTGGGTAATGGTTGGATGCTGATCATGGCTAGGGTAAAACCCACTTGGGTTACAGGACTACATAATCCGAGAGCTCCTCCATGTCTCTTTTTATGTAGTCCAGGGAGGTACATTGCAGGTCATTCACACCCCTATGTGCAATGATTGAGTCATATTTGTACCTGTTGTTGAGGGACCAGAGTGCATGCATTATGTGGCAGATCCTGGTGCCTGGCAGGCAGATGACTGTTACTTTCTCCTTATTCAACCTAGTGAGTGGATAATCAGTGTGCATCACTATTGAGTCACCCATGACTAGTTTATAGTGATGCATATAGGGATTCCTGTACTTAATTAGAATGAACAATAACATGTACAGCATAGGGCATGTTTTGGAGTAACTAGGTGTATGTAGTTGTAAGTTAGAATGGATTATTAAACTGCCAGACTGACACCTATTTCAGTATATCTGATGTGAAAGACAGGGGTAGTCATTGTATTCTTTGGTCAAAGCTTGTAAAATGCATGTTTCCAGAAGGTTGCACCTTGTTCTAATTGGGTTCCCATTAGCAGAGTGAAAGACCATAATTGCAAATATGGAAAGAATGACACATATTGCACAAAATACAGAAACACCAAACGTCTGAAACAGCGAAAATGGAAATGTCAAAGTGCAATGGTTGGACCGTCTGCGGTATAGCTCCGTAAGGTAATTGTGCGATAGATAGGACTTTAGGGTTAGGATGTGGATTAAAGTAAGTTAATAGATAGGTAATGTATGTAAGATTTAGTGTAGTGTTAGAAGTAGGGTTTTATTTAGCTGTGTGTATGTGTATTATTTATTTGTTTTAGGTGTATGTCTGTAGAGGAAGTGTGCGGTAGTTACGTACCTTAGGGTTAGGGAGGGGTTAAGGATAGTGCATAGATAGTTGTGTATGTGGGGTTTAGTGTAGTGTTGGAAGTAGGGTTTTGTTATATGTATGTGTATTTATTTTTTGGGTGTATGTCTGTAGGGGACTTGTGTGGTAGTTACGGACCTTAGGATTAGGGAGGGGTTAAGGATAGTGCATAGTTAGTTGTGTTTATGGGGTTTAGTGTAGGGTTAGAAGTAGGGGTTTGGTGTTTTACTTTAGGTTAGAAGTAGGGTTTGGTTAGTGTATGTATGTGGTTTATTTATTTTGTTTGGGTAGGTAGTATGTAGCGGGTGGTGGGGTTGGCAGACTATGACAGTTCATTATTTTATTATTCCCTGTTTAGTGCATTTGGGATTTTTGTGGTTTGCGTTATAGGTGTCAACGTCTGGGTATTCGGTTAAAGGGTTTTTCGATTTGCTAATATAGACCTGTTCTAATTTTATTTTAGTAATTGATTTTTTTTTCCATTAAGCCATACCATAGTCCATATCAAGCTGATATAAGCAATGGAATATATATATTTTCATTTTTTTCAAAATATCTCTTATTGAACATTTTGTTAAGTGACCTATTAACATAAGTGTTTGCAGTAAGGAAGCTTAGTGGTTCTTTTGGTTTACTTGGCTGTTTTAAGTTTGTATGATCATAACTAACAGGATAGCGGGTAAAGTTGTCTATTGATAACTGAATAGATTTCTTTAAGGGAGTAGATATTTATGTTATGCATTCTTTGAGCAATATATAGAACTCATTTAGTCATAATATGAGATAATAGTAACATATATTGTAAAGATCCTCATTTACTGCCTTTCTCCTTTGAGTTTATTCAGGACAGTTGCCCTATACTTCATAGCATTATTATAAATGACAGGTTCATACTACACCTAACTAATAAACTTCTAATTTGCCTTACTCACTATGGACGCTTCACATGGATATATGCAACAAAACTAAATTGTAGTATAGTATTGTTTTGTTTGCATTGACTTATGATAAAATTACTACCTAATTGTTTCAGCCTGTTCATTAGAAATTTAAGTAAAACTGACAACAGAAACTGATTAGGCAGCAAGCTACTGGCAATATAGTAATACCGTCCATTGGAAATATAGGCTTTCCCTGGGATTCATGAACCTTGCGCCAGGCGCCAGCATAGCGTCGGCGTTATAACTCCAAATATGGCTGCTGAGCGATTCAGGTATGAATGAATTCCACGTGCACTACCGGCGTGCGCCGGACCGTCTCCGCCCCCGGCGTAGGTATGCAAAACACACTGTGTGCGGTATTGCACCATGCAAATGAAGGCAAATAGCAATCCAAGAAGTGGCGCAGGCGTAGCGTAAGGGCACGGCAATGTAAACCAAAAAAAACGGTTTACATTTACCCAAACATGACCGAGGAGTAACGGAAGGCTGTCAAAGTCAGGTATCATACAGGTGCAATATGCCAATGTGGAAAGGCACCGAGAATGTCCAAAGAAAATATGCACAAAATGTAAAAAATGACATAAATGGCACGTACGTAGAAAGAGCAGCAGACCCCCCGGATATGTGCACAGAAGTTGCAAAGCAATGAAATAATATGACAATGTCCTAAAAGAGCAGTATAACACACATCAGCTGCACAGCCACCACACACCATAGTATGTATGTAAAGCTTCAACCCCAGCGCAATGGTTGTCAAGGAGTGGTGGCAGTGTTCGGCGCCGTAACCATGTATTAGTAGTCAATTCCATGCAAATGAGGCAGATAATAGTGAATCGCAAAAACGGCGCCGGTGCAAGGATGGAGCAAACGGCGCAGCGGTACTACACCGAGGAGTGGCATACACGAGATACATGTCAACCACAGAGGGGTGTGCCACCGTAGGAGGAAGGATATTGGAGGTCAGCAAATCTGGGCTGTACAATGCACATCACAGCATCAGGACTGGCGTGTGAGGAAATAGATGCGCTGAGAGTACATAATGCGCGCACAGATGCATGTGCACGAGGATGACTACGTTCCCAAACCAGTCATGTGACGGCCTCCCGTCAACAACTACGGATATAGGAAGGTAATGCGGAGAATACGAGGAAATGTGGAAGCAGTGTAAATGGAGCCGTAATGAGCAATCAACACCAATCAATCCAGGAAGGGCAAACGGCGGCAGCTGGTAACTCTGCATGCAGACCCTGCATAACGGGAAAGGGAGGCATATGAATGCAAAGATAGTAGGGGATGTAGTAGAAATGCAAAGAGCAAAGAACGAAATAGCACAGCCAAGTACAGAGGTAGCATAACTGCGGCTGCAGATAAAATGCATCATATGCCATGTGCCTGCAGGATGCAGTAATGTAAGATGCAAAGCCAAGGCAATGCAGGCAACTGTAATGTAACACTAAAGGCAATACCGTTGCAGTAGCAACCGTAAAACAACGGAAATAATCCATGGATACGGCTGCACAGACACACCCAATGGCATCACCGGGTATACAGCACAACAGTATTAAGTGTGAATGCACACAACACACAGCGCGATTTCCCAAACGCACCGTAGGGTGTAAACAGACAGGGAACTTTTAATATGTATATGCTGGGTGCCGCCGTGGCCATGATGCATAGGTATGTGGCAGAGACAGACGGAGTTGCGGAGGATGGTGCTGACAACTACCGTAGGCCTCACAGGAGAAGGAGAGTGTTCAGACCAAGGGTGACCTACCAGGGGCTGCGAGACCTGGAGATAGTAGAGCGCTACAGGGTGGACAGGGACACGTTACAGCAAATAGTGGAGCTGTGCCGGCCGCCTGAGAACAAGAGACAACAGAGGGGAGCCCATCCCAGTGGACACAAAGGTATGTGTGAGCTTGCGAATACTGGCTACAGGTACCTTTCAAAGGCCAACCGGGGACATAATGGGCATCTCACAGGCATCAGCATCCAGGGTACTACACCAGTTCCTGGATGCCATGTTACCACATGCCCATGAGCACATATATTTCCCCAGATCTCAGGAGGAGTTGGCTAGCAATATGCGCGATTCCACCATGTGGCACAATACCCGGAGGTACTGGGTGCGATAGACTGTACGCACATAGAAATTAAGTCACCACCCGGGGAGCAGGGTAGATGCTACATAAACCGCAAGGGATACCCCTCCATCAATTGCCAGGTCGTGTGCAATGCGCAGGGCATTATCATGGATGTGTGTGCTGGCAGCCCTGGAAGCTACCACGACTCCCATATCTGGCATGCCTCACAGCTGTATCAGGTATTGGCCAGGGGGGACATCACACAAGGTCACCTTGTGGGGGATGCTGGCTACGCACTGGAGCCGTGGTTGATGACACCCATCAGAAATGCACACACACACATGCAAGAACGCCATAATGAGGCACACACACAAACAAGAATAATCATAGAGCGTGTGTTTGGGATGTTGAAATCACGGTTCCGGTGCTTGGATACATCCGGTGGAGCCTTGCAGTACTCTCCAGGCACAAGTGCCCACGTATTCATAGTATGTTGTATGCTACACAATATGATTCTGCGGAAACAGCTGCTGCAGGGACATAATGCTGGAGGGCCACCAAGCCCGCCACAACTGCCAGGGCAAGCACAGGGCGTTCAGCGCCATGGACACACTGAGCCAGCCCCAGTAGGTAGACAGAGGCGTACCCAATATGCCTACGCCCTGGCAAAGAGGGAACGCATAGCACATACTTTGACAGTGTAGGCCCCATGGACTGACACCTCTGACCTGCACACACAGTAAAATGGACGCCACACAAACATGACCGCCCGTAATGTGTACCGTATGCGGACGTATGTGTGACTCCAACAAAGGCACCGCCCAAACACTGCACACCCAATAGCCAGCAGAGCATGGAACGCCAACACCTCACCGCATGCCGGTTCTACAGCACACTGCGGCGTATGCTGCCACTATCGCCGCAAGTCGACCACATATGTACTCATGTGCATACACAGATACGGAAATAGATATCAGTACACATGTAGAAATATATGTACGCATACACAGATATAAAGTACAACAGGGTAATATGGAACCCAGGGATGCAAGTTCACAGATAAGTAAGACGAAATCTCACTAACAAAT